>NC_141031.1:35822500-35972500 GCF_052040795.2 Danio rerio
TATTTGGATTTTTCTCTCTGTATAATGGATTTGCCACCACAATCTGGCAAAATGAGCAAATTACAATTTGTAGCTGTTATTGAAAGTGCAGAATGTAATATTGTCGTCCAAATTCAAAATATTGGCACTTCCTCCTCAGACCGATGGACACACAGGTTACCAGATTGATCACACCAACAGGACTGAGCCAAAAGCGAAATTAAGTATTCATGTGAGTGGATTAAGTCAATGTAACTGTGAGAACATTGTGAATGTAAAAATCTGTCATGTGGCACAAAATTACATAAAATCACACCGCATTTGGCACTAATGCGTCTTCAGCACAAATTCAAATAATTCAACTCTGACCCTACCATCCGATTAATGTGAACCCAGCATTAATCACAATCAAAAACTTTCCAAAGAATCAAAGAATTGTATAACTCTGTGAGCAGCAGTTCTGTGGGTGCAAATGTTGATGCCAGAGGTCAGAGGAAAATGGCCAGACTGGTTCGAGCTGATAGAAAGGCAACAGTAACTCAAATAAACACTCGTTACAACCGAGATGTGCAGTAGAGCATCTCTGAATGCACAACACATCAAACCTTGAGGCAGATGGGCTACAGCAGTAGGAGACCAGACCGAGTGCCACTTCTGTCAGCTAAGAACAGGAAACTAACGTCCCATTCACACGGGGCTTCAGCGTCAATGCTAGACAGAGGGCGTGTCTGAAGTTGGGGCTGACAGGATCGTCATAGCAGCGTTAGCCAATGAAATTAGTCAGCAATAGGCCGCAGTCTGAGCTGGTGTATTTGCATACAGTGTTCTGATTGGCGACTGATTGGTGACTTCCGTCGCTGCTTGAAAAGTTGAGCAAGTCCCAAGTTTTGCAGCGAGCAACACCTCTGAAGCGGCGCCGACGGATCCACAATGCAGTTCGGCAACACCTGATGTCACGCATTCAAAGTGAATAGGAAATTTTGAGCTGACGCCCTGTGTGAATGGGGCGTAAGGCTACAATTCACACAGGCTCACCAAAATGGGACAATAGAAGATTGGAAAAATGTTGCCTAGTCTGATGAATCTCGATTTCTCTTGCAACATTCAGATGGCAGGGTCAGAATTTGTAGTCAACAACATAAAAGCAAAGTGATGGTGGTGTTTTGGTGTGGGGGACATTTTCTTGGCACACTTTGGACTCATTAGTACCAATTGAGCATTGTCTCAACGCCACAGCCTACCTAAGTATTGTTGCTGACCATGTTCATCATTTTATGACCACAGTGTACCTATTTTCTGATGGCTACTTCCAGCAGGATGACGCGTCGTGATGCATCTCAGACTGGTTTCTTAAACATGACAATAAGTTCACTGTACTCAAATTACCTCCACAGTCACCGGATTTTAATCCAATAGAGCCCTTTTGGGATGTGGTGGAATGGGAGATTTGCATCATGGATGTGCAGCTGATAAATCTGCAGCAACTTTGTGCTCCTGTCATGTCAATAGGGACTATAATCTCTGAGGAAAATTTCCAGGACCTTGTTGAATTTATGGATTAAGGCAGTTCTGAAGGCAAAAGGGGTCCAACCCGATACTAGTAAAATATATATATATATATTTGCTGCTTGTTCAAACCACTTATTTTAAATGAACTGAAACAACAGAATTCTCAAGATTTTTTTAGGGACAACTTAATTTTTTCATGTCTTATCCACTAAAATGTGTTAACTTAATCGATGTGTAATGCATAGCATGAATGAATTGTATAGAAACCTGACCCCTGTTGATCACCTATACATATTCAGTATGACTTGCTTTTACTCATACTTTAAGTCTTTAAGTAATACTGTATTTAGAACAGATACTTTTACTCTACTTCTATCTTTTTTGGGAAGAAATTTTACTTGAGTATTTTTATTATTTATTTATTTTTTTCCAGTTTTACTCTTTAGCTTGATGGCCAGATCAACAAATCTGCCACTGTGATATTAAACTCAATTCTTCTGTTTTCAGAAAGAACTGAACAATTTCAATTGAGTTCCAAGATGTTTATAGCGTGAATCACTTCATAAAAATTATAGACAAGCTGTGCCTGAAAGGGACGAAAGGGAAAACAGCCAAATTCCTCAGGCCTTTAATCTTAGTCCTAATGGTGTACAGAACGTCGCCTCGTGTGTCTGGCCAAAAGACCTTCCCACCCATAATCGCGGCTTTCATGCGTCTTTCATTCATTACGCCGCTCGATTCGAGGGTGAGCCTCAACATATTGCAGATGATGTGCCGTGTCTCCTTGGAAGTGTCCTTACACGTGCCGCTGGGACGGGGGGAGATGTAGCCCCGTGGTGCCGTCAGCCTGGTGCTCGGCTGATGCGTTTTAATGTGCCTCCGTTGTGACAGCTGGCCTGATAAAAGAATTCCCATCATAGAATACAAAGTACGAGCTTTATTGCTTTCCGCAGAGCAAATAGAAACGTCAGATACGCAAACAGTCTGGAGATGTCAGGGGTGGCACGGGCTGAGTCCACGGCTTTGTGCTTTGCTGTTTACACATCTGTGGTAAATTGTGCGTGTGTGTATGTGTGTTAGAGAGAGAAAGAGGGAGGGAGAGCAAAATCAAAGTATTGCTGGCTTGTCAGCGTCGACATCTTGTTTTGCATATGCCTCAAAAGGGCTCTTGAAAGCGGAATGGCGTGTCATTCAGCGAATTGACATCCCATCACAATCTGAGAACGCGAGGTGTGAGGACGCTTTCAAAGGAAGTACATGAGGGTCAATCACAGCAGGCTTTTGTAGTGTGATGTTTCTGATGCACGACAACACGCATGACATACTGTATGGAAGTTAAAGGTGATTTATTTATATGAGTGGTTTTACTTCCATGTTTGAAATCTGACAGCTATTTAAATTCTTTATAAAAGAAGTAGAAGAAAAAAAACTGGCACACTATCAAAATATTACAGAGGTTGGTTCCCCCACTGATGAATTAAAAAAAAGCATAGGAAATAGATCTTATTTAGTAAATTTACAATTGCGTGTTATAAAGTCACTATTCTAAGATATATACACTCATCAGCCACTTTATTAGGTACACCTGTCCAACTGCTTATTCATTCATTCATTCATTCATTTTCTTGTCGGCTTAGTCCCTTTATTAATCCGGGGTCGCCACAGCGAAATGAACTGCCAACTTATCCAGCAAGTTTTTATGCAGCGGATGCCCTTCTAGCCGCAACCCATCTCTGGGAAACATCCACACACACATTCACACACACACACTCATACACTACGGACAATTTAGCCTACCCAATTCACCTGTAAAGCATGTCTTTGGACTGTGGGGGAAACCAGAGCACCCGGAGGAAACCCACGCAAAGGCAGGGAGAACATGCAAACTCCACACAGAAACACAAACCGAGCCGAGGTTCAAACCAGCGACCCAGCGGCCTTCTTGCTGTGAGGCGTCAGCACTACCTACTGCGCCACTGCCTCGCCGCCGTCCAACTGCTCGTTCATGTCATTCAACTCAATGCATCTCAATGGGCCGAAAAGAGAAAATATTTAGTGAGTGGCAATTTTGTGGGCATAAATGCCTTGTTGATGAGAGGAGGTTGCTGAGGAGAATGGCCTCTATGAATGCACAACACGTTGAACCTTGAGGTGGATGGGCTACAGTAGCAAAAGACCACACCGGGTGCCACTTCTGTCAGTTAAGAACAGGAAACTGAGGCTACAATTCGCACAGGCTCACCAAAATTGGACAATAGACGATTGGAAAAACGTTGCAAGGTCTGATGAGTCTCGATTTCTCCTGTATTTGTAATTAACAGCATGAAAGCATGGATCCACCCTGCCTTGTATCAATGGTTCAGGCTGGTGGTGGTGTTGAGGTGTGGGGGATCATTTCTTGGCACACTTTGGGCCCATTAGTACCAATTGAGCATTGTGTCAACGGCACAGCCTACTTGAGTATTGTTGCTGACCATGTTCATCACTGCATGACCACAGTGTACCCATCTTCTGATGGCTACTTCCAGCAGAATAACACCCCATGTCATAAAGCGCAAATCATCTCAGACTGGTTTCTTAAACTTGACAATGAATTCATTGTACTCAAATGGACTCCACAGTCATCAGATCTCAATTCAACTACACTTTCTTGTTCCAGTAGATGGATTTAGAGGGTTTTGCATAAAAAGCACTGGTGGATTTAGCTGGTTTTGACACAAAAGAAAATTTACCTTGTTAAAAGCCAAAGAATTGTCTAAAGTGACATTTAGAGGTGAAAAAAGGTTTTATTTACTGGCTAATAACAATTTCATTACATATAAAATAAAACTTCTGAACCTAAGCAGAGGAGCCTGATACAAAATGCGAATTGAAAAGACGTTTGATGGATTTAGAGGGTTTTGCATCTTCTTTTTTTTCTTTTTTTTTAAAATATATTATGGGAAGTCCTTGTAAATTAACAGTAGCAGTCTGTTTGTTGTGTGTATTACGTGCTATATTAAGTTTTTTTTTTTTTTTTTTGTAAAAGGGGGAAACAAACAAAATTAAATATGATTGTATTTATTTATTTATTTATTTATTTTATTCATTTATTCATTACTTTTTTTATTCCCCAGAATAAATAAAAATCGATAGAAATATAGACAGAAAACTGTGCATGTTGAATAATAGTGTAAAATGAAGTGGAATCTCATTGTTTCTTCAAATTTTATGGAAGCCAATCATAGTTAAACGCAACATCCAATTCCATTCCTCATCTCGCAATAGCCTGTAATGCCATATTTTTTCCTTTTACTCTGAGGCTATAAAGTATCATTAAAGCAAAATAACAGACATATTTGAAATATTCTCTCTTTGTTTCACCAAAGACAAAGCCGCTGGTGGCACTTTGGACAGACTGTTCATTCTTGCAGTGGCCTCTGGACCCTGGGGAATAGAGCAGGTAATGCAAGACGTCTTTCAGCTGGCTAATTATACACTAAGGAAAATAGAGATTTATTGATTAGAAGTGAGCTCAACTGCTGAGCAAGTCCAGCTCAAACTTTCTTGCAGAGCAATTAGGTGTCACTGCTGTCACTTCGCTTTTACAGCTCGGAGAACCACCAGAGACCTGTCACCAACAAATCAAAAATGCAATATGAGAAATGTTTCTTTAAAATAATAATAATAATAATAATAATAATAATAATAATAATAATAATAATATTAATAATAATAATAATTGCTAAGCAGTGGTGCAGTAGGTAGTGCTGTTGCCTCACAGCAAGAAGGTTGCTGGGTCGCTGGTTCGATCCTCGGCTCAGTTGGCGTTTCTGTGTGGAGTTTGCATGTTCTCCCTGCATTCGCGTGGGTTTCCTCCGGGTGCTCTGGTTTCCCCCACAGGTCGGTGGTTTAGTCGATTGATCAGTCATTTGACAGTGGCTTCTGGTGGATTTACACGAGAACAGCAGGCGCAAATGGCACTCACAAGAGAAATTTGAAATCTCAAAAAGCATCCACAGTGACCTCTGGAGGATCTGCGAAAACAAAAATAGCAAAAAACTTAGCTCCTGGGACGTATTTTTCGCTCTTCAGAAATGTATATTGCGGTACATTTTCAGAATGAGCCTGGGTTGAAAAATGGGCATCCATAAAACACATCTTACCATTTACTATTTAACATGCACTTGTCATTAACTGTGATTGGCTTTTTTTATATACTGTATATTGTTTATTTATTTTTTGTTCTACTCAAATATCTGTTCAAATAGTGTATAAACGTCAGTCAGAATTTCAAGCAGACTTTAAAGGTGACATATACCATTTCTCTGTCACCTAAAAGATTCCCGAATAAATAAAGAAGCTTTTAAAATATTTCCTGTAAGTTGAGGAAATGTCAGCTTGGTTAGGTTGTTCTAGAAGCAATAATCATTTGAGACTGAATCTTAACCAGTTTAAGGTCAGTGGAAAGATATGTCAAAAATCCTCCAAGCTGCTATATTTATGACATATTGGCTGACTCAAACAAGTCCCATAGTCCCTTGCTGGGAAAGGCTAGTGAAGATTGGCCTAGTGCAGAAGGAGAAATGAAATAATGTGAAAATGACCTTGAATTAGCTGTGCTGGCTCTCTGGAATCGATTCAGCCTACATGTAAGAGTAGAATTACTGCTGAGAGGTCAGGCCGGCTGGAAGCCAGAGGAGCAGAGCTGTGGACGGTGTAGTAGCGGAGCAAAGAGCAGGAGAAAACATGTGCGGATGAGCTAAAGGATTCACTCACACTCCATCTGGAGAGAAGAAAAACAGAGGTCTGCTTGATATGTCGCTTTAGATATCCTTAAACCAACAATATATGGGTAAAATGGCACAGGTGCTGTCTGTTTCTTACATGTGTATGTGACATTGTTTTTAATCCTCCTCTTGACCTAGTCAGTAAAGTTCAAAAATGTCCCGTGACCATTTTGACAGAAAAAAGAGAATTTTAATGTGTATTTTGAAGATATATTACATTTCTCAAATGACCCTAACATTAGAAAAGATGCATTTATTTTTGTGAAGTCTGTGCACAACAAAATACAGCAACAATTGTTTCCAATGGAGGCGTGCAGCTCTATGTTTCATCACATAAAATATTATTAATTAGAATTAAAATACTACAAAAATTACTACTCTCTACATAAATACAAAAATCACTACCTTAAAATGGGTCAGGAACGTCAGGAAATTTAAAAAAAGAGAGACTTATTGTCTTTATATCACCTCAGTATGACTGTGGACACATTATAACTACACACAGTTCTGTCCAATCAGCTTACAAAAGGGGATTTTCATCATAGGTGCCCTTTAATGTTCAAAGATCAAATGTTTACAGGTCAAAATATGAAAGCTATACCTAATTATTTAAAATAAAGTCTGAATGGGTAAATTGCATTCTGTATAGTGTAATCCTTGCATATATGTATGCATGTATACATTAAATATTGATTAAAGCATAGACTTCATGCAATCAGAACATATGCATTACATATTAAAAACTAAGAATGAATCAAAGCAGTAAACTGATCAGTTTTGCATAACCATCAAACCGCCATAGGCAAGTGGACCTTTTAAATATGCCTGGCATGCTTGGAAATTGACCGTTTCTTAGAAAAGTGTTGCACAGTGGTTTATATTTAACATAATCCAATGTGAAGCCACATGGTGCTGAACTGTTAAATCAATATTTGATGCAATTTCTTTTTTTTTCTCCTGTGATTTATTTAATGATTTAAAAAACACATTTATAATATTAAAGCAGATAAAATCAAAGCCTACATGCGGCATGCTAGAATGAAAAAAGGCAGTGTTTATGGTTTGTACCGAGAAACAACACTCGCTTCAAAGAATTGTAATTAAAAAGGCTTGCTTGAGTTTGTGTTTAAAGAACTCAATTAACTGATACTTTTAAATAAACACAAAACTGTTCATTCACAGCATCATATATTCACACTTCATCTGTGAGGAAGAAACACGGCTGAACAGCAACAGCACGCGCATTAATATTAATTTAGGATTTTAATTGTGTTTCTGTGCTTAAATACATACAAATGATTTGCAGAGCTTTAAAGCTTTAACGAGCATAACATTGGATTAGATTTGTCAATCCCTACTAATGAAAATTAGACATTTGGGTTGTCAAAAACAATGATTTCCACACACAAAAAAAATACCCATTTTAGTCTACGCTCCACAATAGGATCTCTTCATCCAGACACAGCAGGCTAATAAAGAATAATGATTTCAGTGGGTGGTCATCAAACACTTTAAGGGCTGAGCTTTTTAAAGAGACAGTTCATCCTCAAATAAACGTTTGCTATTCAGTTAGTCACCCTCAGGCCATACAAGATGTTTTTTTTTTTTTTTTTCACTTTAGTAGAACATGAAGATCACCTAAAACGGTGGTCCTTGGTTTAAAAATAAAAAATATTATTTCATAAATTTCAAAATCAACTGTAGGCATCTTTCTCATATCTGGCACCTGTACTCTGAAAAAGCCTTCCTAGCACAGTTCGGGAGGGAGACACACTTTGTCAGTTTAAAACTAGATTAAAGGTCTCTTTGCATTAGCATACACATAATACACACACTATTTTAAATCGGAAATCTCTAAAGGACTGTTAGTCTGCATTATTTAGAGCAATCAGAGCTGGGAACACTTCCCAAAAGACAATATAATTTGAATGACATCTACACTTATGTTAGTCTGCTTTTCATTATCCTGAGGTTTCCATAGTCCTGGATCAGGCTGTATCCTGAGCATATGCTGTGGTGATCATGGAGGAGTGGAGTGGGGACTGATTCCTGAGAGACCCCAGTGTCTTTGCATTGATCCCATGGGCCAGCCTGATCACCTGCTGGTGACCTTCTTACACCTGCAGCTTCTCCACAATGGACGTCCAGCATTCTCCAGCGTCCAGCACCTAGACTGCAGCTATTTATAATCGCTATCAATAACTCCTGTACAGCAGTCCTACAACATTCTGTCACTCGATGACACTGGAATACCCTGTCAGAAAAGTCTAGTGGCTGGGAATGAGCTTTTTACAATGTCCGCTATGTTGGTAATGTTGTTTTGGTGTGATGAATATGGCCACGGTGTAAATGCACAGTATAGTTTCGATTTTATTGCCACATTAGATTGTTATGATAACATAAAATATGCCTTCAGTGATTTTCTGAAGATAAATACCAAAAATTAGCACAACTGGAATAACTACAGCAGTTGCGATTGTCTGATCTCATATGAAGCATGAGATTGCGATGGCATGTGATGACGTGTGCAGGATCTGCAGTGCTGTGCCAATTTTTAGGGGTAAATTTAGGGGTGGAAGTACAAAAATAGAAATGGGATTGGGCCTAAGTTTGGCCAGAGTAAAAATGGCCGTGCCCAACTGAGCCTGGTTTCTCTCGTGTTTTTTTTTTCCTTCACTTTTGTCAATTGGTGAAGTTTTGTTCCTCGCCACTGTCGTCACTGGCCTGCTTGGTTTTGAGACTTGTGCAGCTGCTCATCGATAGATTTGCACTTCAGTGTTTGGACTTATTTTATGCTTTGGCCTATATAATGTTTTAAAATCCTATAATTCTTGTAGTCGCACGACTTCATTTTTATGAAATGACCAAAATTTATATTTTGTCTTAATTTTCTTATTTTCATGTTGTTGCAATTTTAGGTATCATTTGGGTTTCTTAGTCATACAAATACATTGGTTTTATAAACTAAACAGTGCCTGAAGCAATTCTTAAAAAAAAAAAAAAAAAAAACTGCCATAAAAGAATTTAAATTACATTAAATGGTCACACTTTACAATACATTCATTAGTTAATGTTAATTAATACATTTACTAACATAAACAAACAATGAAAAATACATCTCTTACTGTATTTGTATATGTTAGTTAACGTTAGTTAATGAAAATACAGTAGTTCATTGTTAATTCATGTTAACTCATGGTGAATTAAATAATGTTAACAAGCATGGACATGGATGTTAACAATGCATTAGTAAATGTTCAATTATGATTAATAAATGCTGCACGTGTTGTTCATGATTAGTTCGTGTTAGTAAATGCATTAACTAATGAACATTATTTTAAAGAGTTACCCATTAAATAATGAATAACATCTGTTAAACAAAAGCCTTAAAAATGAACCAAATATTAAGATTAAAGTATTTTTAAAAATCTAACAATATATATTAATACTAAGCATAATAAATGTACATGCAGTCACAACAAAAGCTAATCCACCAAACTCACCTAGTTCTATAATTATCGTACTAATTAAAGCAAAATAGTCTGTGTTGGCTGCTAAAAGCTAGCATCAAATTCGTCAGTTCTTTTGCAGAAATATGACTATATTTGCCTCCACAAAATTACACTTCTTGCCCTATCATAAAGCATCAAGCATTTCACTAGAAACTGTACATGTTGATAGATTAGTTAAATGTATATGTGAGGATCCATGCAGTTCATTTTAAGAGAATCGTAAGGCAGGCAAAGGTCATGATAGATGTAAACAGGAGCATGTAGGTAATCCAAGAGCAGTCAAAATAAATCTATCTACCTGTTCATCCGCTCTACTGTCTATCATTCATCCATCCGTCCATCCATCCATCCATCCATCCATCCATCCATCCATACATACATACATACATACACACATACATACATACATACATACATACATACATACATACATACATACATACATACATACATACATACATCCATCCATACATCCATCCATCCACCTATCTATCTATCTATCTATCTATCTATCTATCTATCTATCTATCTATCTATCTATCTATCTATCTATCTATCTATCTATCTATCTATCTATCTATCTATCTATCTATCTATCTATCTATCTATCTATCTATCTATCTATCTATCTACCTGTTCATCCGCTCTACTGTCTATCATTCATCCATCCGTCCGTCCATCCATCCATCCATCCATCCATCCATCCATCCATCCATCCACCAACCCACCCATCTATCTATCTATCTATCTATCTATCTATCTATCTATCTATCTATCTATCTATCTATCTATCTATCTATCTATCTATCTATCTATCTATCTATCTATCTACCTGTTCATCCGCTCTACTGTCTATCATTCATTCATTCATCCATCCGTCCGTCCATCCATCCATCCATCCATCCATCCATCCATCCATCCATCCATCCATCCATCCATCCATCCATCCATCCACCAACCCATCCATCCATCTATCTATCTATCTATCTATCTATCTATCTATCTATCTATCTATCTATCTATCTATCTATCTATCTATCTATCTATCTATCTATCTATCTATCTATCTATCTATCTATCTATCTATCTATCTATCTATCTATCTATCGTATCTATCCATCCATCCATCCCTCCAAGTTTCTAGCTACCTACCTACCAAAATTTGATAGATTTGAAACAAATTGTGGTTGAGTTAATAATAAAATATGTTTAATTTCTGGGGTGAAGCAACCCTTTAAACAGATCCACAAGGTGTGTGTTTGAAATAACACGTTTAGACACTATCTCATGTCATGCGATGATCAAGTACCCCTGGAATTAATCAACATTGTGTTTATGCCTTCCATAATCAAGCAACCTTTTCAACCCGTCAATCTCTTTGACAAATGACATCATCAGTGAATGTGAGGGGTGAAGCGGCGACAGGCTGGATGACTAACCTTCACAAATGTCACTCTGTCAGTCAATGTGACGGAAAACACTGTCAGGCCGTCGATAATCGGCTTGCACCTCTCGTCTCCATTGTACCCCATCAGCTCCTTTCCCATTCATAATCTGCCACTCCATCAATGCGCTTCTGCCATTGTTTTAGACATCAATAACAATAACAATGTTAGCATCAGTAATTGCCACAGTTTAACACAAGCCATTAGATACAGGACAAGAAACTTGACCTTGTGGCTATTTGCATAATTGCATAATTCATGAATTGTATTTTGATAAAAATAACAAATAAAATAATGACTTACTTTTGTTAAAAATGACAAATTAGCTAAATAAAAAAATAAATAATAATACTAATATTAGTATTTTGCAATAGTGGTATTACTAAGACATAGATACTATTACAATATTACAGCTTGACATGCAAATTAATTACTTTGTTATTTTTAAAACAAAAAAATTACCCAGAAAACTAAAAATCATTCATTCATTCATATTCTTTTCAGCTTAGTCTCTCTTTAACTTTTTTAGTCGCCACAGCGGAATGAACCGCCAAATTGATTAGTTCATTCATTTATTACTTTTCTTTTTGGCTTAGTCGCATTATTAATCTAGAGTCACCACAGCGGAATGAACCGCCAACTTATCCAGCATATGTTTTACGCAGTGGATGCCCCTCCAGCTGCAACCCATCACAGGGAAACATCCATACACACTCATTCACACACATCCACTACTGACAATTTAGCTTACCCAATACACCTAGGACTACGCATGTCTTTGGATTGTGAGGGAAACCCAAGCACACGAAGGAAACCCACGCAAACAAGGGGAGAACTTGCAAACTACACACAGAAATGCCAACTGACCCAGACGAGGCTCAAACCAGCAACTTTCTTGCATTGAGGGGATCGTGCTACTCATTGTGCTACTGCTTCGCCCCAGAAAGCTAAAAATATTAAATATAAAAAGTTCATTCATAAACTGACCCTTCCTATTATTCAAATGCATCATAAAAGCATTTTTGAAAAATTTTAATGATTTAAAAACAAAAAAATTGTAAAAAAAAAAAAAAAGAAAATTTCAAAGTATTATGAACATATATAAATGCATGGACCCTTTTCACAGGACCATTATGACATGTCTTAAAACAAATATAGGAACCTTTATATGTATTTATGTATGTATTAGGGCACTAGGGCTTTAAAGCTGTAAGTGTCTTGAAAAAATATCTAGTAAAATATTATTTACTGTCATCATGGCAAAAATAAAATGAATCAGTTATTGGAAACGAGTTATTAAAACTATTATGTTTAGAAATGTGTTGAACAAATCTTCTCTCCGTTAAACAGAAATTGGGGAAACAATAATCAGGGAGGCTAATAATTTAGGGGATTTATAAATTCTGACCTGAACCATAGCTAAAACAAATTCTTTTTCAGAGTCCTGCAGCTGTCATGCATCCTTATTTTAATTTATGATGATGAGCAATAAGGTATTATAAGCAAAAAGCTGTGCTTCAATTTTGAATGGTGACACCCACAGACATCATCACCAAATATAAAACAAAGGTAAAACTTTCTCATGCATAGCCGTTGGCTAGAATTATGCATTATAGGCTTTATGCTATAGAGAAATAACAGATAAACTAAGACTGCATTTTATAGATAAACAGCTCTCGCTAATAATTCACTTTCATATTTGACATGAAACGCACATTTATCGGTAGGAATGATATATATATTGATAGTCTACAGAACAAACCATCATTATAAAATAACTTGCCAAGTTAACCTAAATACTTAAGCCTTTAAATGTCACTTTAAGCTGTATATACGTGTCTTGAAAACTATCCAGTAAACTGTTATTTACTGTCATTGTGGCAAAAATAAAATAAATAAGTTATTAGAAATGAGTTATTAAATCTATTATGTTAAGAAATGTGTTGGAAAAAATTTTTGTTTGTTAAACAGAAATTGGGGAAAAAAAATAAACCATAGGGCTAATAATTCTAACTTCAACTGTATGCCTACATATCCATAATACACAGCAATATAGCCTGGTTTGTTGAATAGTATTGCTTTCTCACTACAATTGATCCGCTCCAGAGTTCGTTTCAATGGAGCCATTCAGCTAATCTCAGACAGATTGTTTCGGCACCATTCCGATTTCGATCGTTGGATTCACATAAGCCATACTAACCGCTCTAACAAAGGAAACACGCCAGGTTCAGAAACAAAAGTCAGGTGTAATAGGGCCCTTATATCAGTGGTTCTCAACCACGTTCCAGGAGGAGCACCAGCACTGCATGTTTTGGAGGTCTCCTTTGTCTGTCACATTCATTTTGGGCTTTCTAATCTCTGCTAATGAGCCGATGATCTGAATCAGGTGTGTTTGGTTAAGAACACTGTATTATATCATCTTTGCATGTTTTCAACGCAGTTTTTATTCCTATTTTTGAAAGTCTTGAACACACCGTCATGAAATGATGGAAATATTGGAATTTTTTTTGGTGTACTCTCCCATTCCCTGTGCTCTAAGTTTACCCAAATATGATGACTTCCGCTGCTGAGGAACCCAGAAATGTAAAAAAGGGTCCATAATAAAAATAAAAATAAACATTAGTCTGTTACCTACAAAATATATAGTACAATAATTATATTTCTTGACAATTATGCTAGCATTCATTCCACCATGTTAGTTGTCAAACCGTTGAAGCACTTCTTGTTTTAGTCATCAATAACAATAACAATGTTAGCATCAGTAATTGCCATATTTTAACACAGGCCACTGGATACAGGACAAGACACTTGACCTTGTGGCCATTTGCATATTTGCATAATTCATGGATTGCATTGAAGCACAAAAATCCCTGTCTTTTTTTAGAGTGACCTTTGACCTCGGGTGATGCGTTCACCTCAATTCAGAGCAATCTACCTGGGCAAATGAATAAGCCTGGCGCGACGCCCGGTATTAATTAATGAGGCCGGGCATAAACACATTGCCAAAGGCCGACAGGGATTTGCACTCAAACAAATGCAACAAAGCTTCCAGGAAGAGGTTGAAGAGTCACTGAAACTGGAGACAGATATAAAAACAGCTCATGGTGAAGTCAAAGGCTGAAATGGGGATAAAGACAGCAATATGCTTAAGGGCCGGCAGTGCAGTTCATACTGTGTGTCATACAGTATTAAAGCATTAGTTAAAGCAGACACAGAGAGTCTGTTATCTGTTATTCACCTTTGTACTGTTATTGCTGGTAAGAAAAAAAAAAAAAAAACTAAACAAAATATTTAATAAAGTTTAAATATAATAAAATTCTAATTGAATTTAATTTATTTACTGAATGGCATTCAAATGCTACAAAACTTCATTTTTTACCTTTTTATCTTTGGTGGCGGAAAAGCTAATTCCTTATAATAAAAATAGTATAACAGAACAGATCATAACAGAACAGATCGTAGATGATACATGGTACAAAAATAGGGGCGATTAACATTTAAATCATTCAAAACTCCATATAACTTTATTTTGGCTCTAAATCTCATAAATAAACTTAAAACTTCAATATCACAGACATCACACTTGTTCCAATTTATGTTCAAATATCATATTTTAAATGTGAATTAGACTGAAATATTAATCCTTTCACACGTATAATCACACCGGTGTGGTCAGCTTCCCCGAAGTGTACGATCACACCAGTGTGATTAGAAACTTTAGATCGCATGTCATCAACTGCTAAATTTCCAATCTTACAACATCCGCTGAGGCACAGCCAGAAGATGCAGTGCTTGTCATAAATCACAATTTATCCATGCTTTCAAAAAAAAAAAATTATAATTATTATCTTTCAATATAACTGGACGATGTGCTTTGCTCACATAAGATACTGTTTATGTCATTCGATTATTTTCTTTATTCCTCTCCCAGATAAAGTTTTTTTTTCCTTATAAATAAACATGACATCAATCCAGCAGCTCGGATCTAATATAAATACTTATCGTTAACTTCTGATTGCAGATGTATCCCTTCTCGCAACAAAGGGATTGCCCATTACCCATCACATAGCAATTAATACCATCATTACCATCATCACGTAATAAACTTGACACATTGCCATGGGAACTTAGAATGCAATGAATTCTAAGTCACGGTCCCCCCAAAAAAAAATAAATAAACAAATAAATCACGCAGAAGGGTCAGCTGGAGTATTTAAAACTCATGCGTGAGAGGGTTAATATCACAGCAAGTATTTTTTGGCGATTATAAGAAATCTAATGGACATCTAACAGATATCTAATAGACCTCTAAACATAGACATACTGTTTTTGTTAAATCTAAATCACTGAAAATCCAACAGACACATACAAAAATCAAGAAAAGACAAAACTAGAGTAGTCATCCAATACACATAAATAAATGACTACACATGTAAAGTCTGTCTGAACTGTACTTGATGACTAATCTATTTTTGGGCTATTCTCAAATCTCTAAATCTATGACAAATTTATGTCTGTTTATATGTGTATTCAATGTCTATTAGACTTCTTTTAAACACAAAATGCTCCCTACATGGGATGATACCTTCACCTCATGCAAACAAGCTGCACAAACATTCTTCAAAACATCTTCAAAACTAACTCTCCAAAACTTTAAATGTGTACCTACAGTATATAAACAGAGTGGCTCTACATCAAACCTAAAGCATACTTATTTGCATTATTTCCAGCTATCAACCCCAACAGCTGTGATTCGTCATATGTTAATGGCAGAAACAAGTAATACTCCAAAAAACCTGAACCGCAGCCAAGAGATGAAACACTGCATATGTTACAAAGCAAAGTAGTGTGACAACAAAAAAAAGGAGAGCTCTTAAAATGCAAAGACTGGAATTTAATCCCCTACCTTTACAGAGAACATCTTCTCATTTGATTGTGGATCCTGAACTCAGCCATAATAGAGGAGGGTGAACAAGCACGGGGCATTTCATCTGCGCCAAGCATAAAAAAAAGCTGCTTTTGGAGGCCACGTAAAGCATATTTTATAATCTTTCCTCAGCAAGGCACAAAAGAGAGGCTTTCGGTTGGAGTGTGTTGAAGATGGAGGACATGACAAATTACAAACCATCTCGACAGCGGATGATTTGTGTTTTGTGCTGCTGCTGCTGCTCAGTAAAGTAATATTAGTGTAGACTGCTTTTATGGTTTTTCATAGTCCTTTTTGCAGTCAGAATTGCTATGCTCTCATCCATCTTCCCTACTATCAGCTTTTTATGTCGAGGAGTGGAAAGACATAAGAAGTAAATGATCAAAATCTTGTGAAATCAGGTGAATTATGTATTTTAATATATTTCTTAAGGAACATTAGATTTTTTTCAACCTAGACTCATTCTGAAAACATGCCACTAAATTTCTGGAGAGCACCAAATACATCCAAGGAGTTACGTGTTTTGCAGCTTTTGGTTTCACAAACTCACCAGAAGCCGCTGTGTACTCTTTTCAGATCTCAAATTTCGCTTGCGAGAGCCATTTACACCTGTTGTTCTCGCAACCCACCAAAAGCCGATGACAACTGACTGACTGACCAAGCAACCGATTGACTGACCTACCCTACTCCTTCCCTAAACCCAACCAATAGTGTATTCGAGAGCACAGATTGACCCGTCCACCCACTTCCCTAAACACAACCGACAGTTTTCAAAAGCAATCCAGAAAAAGAAAAGCCATCACCTGATTTTTACCACGTTTTCAGATTTTACCACATTATCACCCAGTTATTTACTTCTGCTTCTGATTTTGTCGTACTTGCTTTCTGGAACCATTCCTCATTGGAATTGAACCCTGTCGTTATGGTCAACTCGTCTCTGCATCTCAAGTCCACTGACATAAATGGCGAGCTAATTGAACTAAGCCTTCCATATGGAGGTAAGCGGTCAACTGGTAAGCGCAAAAAGGAACTGTGTCAAACCACCAGATAACATTCGTTTTAAAGATGAAATGCAGCCATACATACTTCTGGCTACATAATTCACGATCTCCAGAAATGTATATAGGGCTACGTTTTTAGAACAAGCCTGTGTTGATTTATTTTGCATGCGCTCATTATTTGATGTAATATTGATTTATTGGGATTGAAGGTAAACTATTAGGTTAATTATTGATTTTTTAAAAATACTTTAATATGTTTTATCTAACATGCTAGCATAACATTTTTTATTTTTTTTATTTTATGCATCCTTTAACCTGATAAGCTATTGTCTGTAATTTGCTGAATTTCAGGCATGTATTATGCATTTCTTTGCTTATTTATTATTTAGCTACTTATTTGTTTATTAGAATATTTAGATAATTTTAAGTAATTTACTTCACTTTTAGATAATGGTGATTTATTTATTCATAATTCTACATTTATAATATGAAAATCATAAAATATAAAGATGATGTAAACATAATTTAGCATTAAGGCAAAAGTTTAACTTGAAAATAGAAACCGACAATAAAGTTTCACAAAAAAGTTAAAAATTTTTTGTAAAAGTAGTAATATTATAGAAATAACCAAAAAAATAAATGATTTGTCTTTTGATATTTTAATATTTATTTTATATTTATGTTGTCTGATCTGAATTTCCAACAGGCATTATTATGATTTTTATGACGTATGCAACGTTAAAGGCTACTTTTATGCTTTTTATTTTAGTTTTTTTTTTAAGAACGATCTCCTATAAATTATAAATATTAAAAATAATAATTAGAATTATAATACTATAATGAAAAAGGCATATAATACAAAGAGAACCACATGAAAACAGAATTTGTCATCCACCTGGGAAATATTTGATATATTCAAAATAATATTGAGTGTACTCAAACTAAATTATTCGATGAATTTACTACATTTTTAGGTAAGGTAAGTGGTTGCGAACAATTTATATGGGCTGAATTTAAACAAACAAATACAATTCATGTTTAACTTAATTTGTTTGTTTAAATTCTGCCAATATACATTGTTTGCAACCACTTACCTTATTTTTTTTTTTTTTCGTAAATTCAATAAATTTATTTTCAGTGAGGGCGGATAAAGAAATTCACTACTTTGATATGTTTT
Source organism: Danio rerio (assembly GCF_052040795.2). Taxonomy (NCBI): domain Eukaryota; kingdom Metazoa; phylum Chordata; class Actinopteri; order Cypriniformes; family Danionidae; genus Danio; species Danio rerio. Next base: position 35,840,820 of record NC_141031.1, read on the forward strand.
GCTTTAAATGCAAATTAGCTGCTGTTCTCCACCCTCTTTACAGATGAGGGTGGAGTCTTTATAGCTTGTGCCTCAGTCACTGCCTCAGTCATACGAATTATCAACTAAATTGTCAAAACGTAAAATACTTAAGTTTCCTCATGAATCATAACCTGATTCAGGCTGGAATAACTATGTGTTATTCCAATATATTCCATATTTTCCATGCTTGATGTTATGAAATATACAAGCATCACAGATATTGCTAAGGCCACTATAAATCTTCATCAAAAAGATATTAATTAAAAACAAATGTCCAGACTTCTATCTATCTCTCTCAGGGGTCACTTTAACCTCTTTGCAGAAAGGTTTCTTTGGCAGGGCTCTTCTTTCATAAAAGCGCTCTTATAAGTCGAGGTGACCTGCTGCCACTCTTCCAATAAGGGCCCAAAATCCCTGAAGCGGTCAAAAGTCTTTCTCTATTACAGTCAAAACAGGCACCCAGACCCCCATCACTCTTCTTTCATCCCGCAGCAGCCATATGAAAGAAATCCTTCATTCTTTATTCACACTCAGCACAGCGCCAAATCCACACTATTTTAAGCATTTCTTTTATCATAGTTGTAAGACTTTTGGAGACAGTAATATTAAGAAGAAGTCATATTAGATTTGTTCTCTTTTTTTGACTGAAAAAAAGGACAAAGAAACACCAGAAAAGACAAGTATCGCTGTCACAGTGTGAGGCCGACATAATACTTCAGTGACAAAAATACTGGATTTTAGTTTTTGTCATTGAATTTAATACAGAACAAAACTGAATATGAAGTTTGTAAATTATTTTAGTAGAAATGAAATATAAAGAGATATGAGCGATGAAAATTAATCAAAATATATTTTAACTAACCCAATTTCAAGGGCAATATAAAGGGAGGGATGAGAGCTACACAACATTAAATACACTTTATTATATCCTAAAAGGACACTTATCATTCTAATACAAATCATTCTGCCATGACTTTTAAGTTTGACTGGGTCATATTGTATTTTCCATTAATTAGCCATGTCTGATCTATAATGTTTTGCATTATCTTGTTTAAAATAGGAGATTCAACACTTAATGTTTAAAGTAATCCAAAACAGACACCAGAGATTCAGTTTTTGTGCAGTTCAACAAAAGGAGAAGCATTTTGTCTATGTTTTGACTCAGTCATTAAATGATGAAATGTTTAATTAAAAAGAGATATAATAGATATAAATAGATATAAAATAAATAAATTACTTGTGCAGTATATGGATGATAGAAATAAACACTTAGGTGGGGAAACAACTAAAGCGATTGTTCACTCTAAAACGGCATTGTACATTCCATCATCTACCTCCACTTGACTTGTTCCAAATCAGTTTGAGTTTGTTCTGTTGAAAATAAAGAAGATATTTTGAAGTATGCTGGTTACCTGTACCCATTGACCTCTATAGTATTTGCATTTCCTACTGTGAATACCAATGGTTACTGGTTTCCAACATTCTTTAAAATATTTTCTTTTGTCTTCAACAGGGAAAGAAGTCAAGCTGGTTCAAAACAACTCAAGGGTCTTTTTACATTCCATAGTAGTTAGTTGAACCTCAGAGCGGCAAACAACACACAATTTAAAAAATAAATAAATAAAAACATCTTGGTTTTGAGATGGGTGCCTGATGTTTGAGAAAGTTATCATGTAAAGCACACACTTTCTCAGACAGGCATTAACATTTTCTCTATTCTCTCTTGTTTAAGCACTCTCAAAGGTCAAACTTTCGTAGAAAAGTAAGTCCAGCTTTATAGAATAAAATCAAAGATCAAAACCTGTTTTCTGGCGCAAACATTCATCGCTGTCAGCAAAAGATTCTTAAAGCTTTGTAGCTTTTGTGCAGATAATGTAAGATGAAGGCATCACAGACTCCATCCTTAAGGGGGTTGCACACCGAAATGCGCTGCGCACATGACAGTTAGAAGTAACAAACAGGACATGCACATTCGCATGTTATTCAAAATGAAACCGATGGTGCTCTGTGGCACGGCATAAATATGAACTGTGTCCTAAGTTGTAGCTGGGCACTACAGACAGCTGATGACTTGCGGCGCCAGTGCGTACCTTGATATAAACCTATGTTTACACTTTTTAAATGAATGGCGCTGCGTGGCATGGCAGATCCGGTGTGCGATCCCTTTACGATGGTCTTGCTGTGGACAGTTAAAGTCCCGTTTGCATCCCAGTTGGAATTCACACTACTAGCGATCGAAGATTAGTTTGTTAGTTTGGCAAGCTGAGCTCATTCTGTACTGGAGACACAGTGGAGATTGATTAACAATGGTCTACAGCCAATCAGGATGCAGAGCACATTGCGCTGTAAAAAAAAAAAAAAAAAAAAAAAAAAGCATGTCACATTGCGCTAAAAAATATCTGTAAGTGTAACTGTAAGGCCACAAAAGCTGAACTGTGCTATTGTGAGGGACCACTGTACTGGCAAAACTCAGAAGTTATGTTATTGAAAGTGTACTAAAAAAATCATCCTCATCATTCCTAATATTAATAATTAAAAATTTCAATTTGCAAAAACGTGTGTGTCTTTTTTGTTGATTAAAAGACATAAATGATCATTATAGTGATCTATAACATGACATGGGCATCACCATGCCTCATTCATTTTGCTTTTATGAATGAGGCATGGTGATGCAGGATTCAGCACGTAAATTCACCAGTTACTCCTAAAATGTGTTTAAGCAAGTGGCTGGCCAGCTGGGAGAAGAATAGATTGAACTTCATTGTTACTATCTGATAAAATACACATCTGCAAATTATATTTGAATGGACTGTTAGACTTCCATAGACTTTCTTGTGCTTTACAAACTAAAATGTATTGTTTAACTAGTACTTGTGTGTTTTTACATGTCTAAACATAAAATAAGCATGAGGTGGTTAAAAACACAGCATAATTGTGATAATATGACATGTCTTTCTCTAGCTCAGTGCCAGCCAAGGCGCAAAAGCTCAGTTTGATTTTTTCACATAATGCTTGTCAAGCTGTTAACAAGTAAACACCAGCACTAGGGACATTATGGTCCTCACTTTAAAATGGAACAAAAGTAGGATTGGTTACGTTACCTCCGCTAGTTTTTTTTTTTTTTGCTCCGTCCTGTCTATGATGTGCCAAATATTTAGCAAGCTATTTTAATCTATTTGTTATTGCAGCCCTAGTCAAAACTACAAGTGTACATGTGACTGCACAACAATGATCGTTATTCAAAAATTTAGATTTTGTTGAGCTGAATCTCGTTATATTTTTGACGTCAGTTGTGGGCCCAAGGCAGGAGGAGAAGGGGCCACAAAAGGCCCATGGGCCTTTAGTTTGAAACCCCTGCAGTACATGATGTAACTACTGATGTAACTATTACAGTCAAGCTTTAAATCTACAAAGATTATCAAAATTTGTTGGTAATTTTGGAGTGAGATATGCTAACAGTCTAATCTGATTCAATGATCTATGCCAAGCTAAGCTAATAGTGTTCTCGCCAGACTATGAGAACGGATTCAAAAAGAATAAAACTTAACTCATTAGCTTTAGGGAAGCTGTAAAAGAAGCCCATTTATTTTAATGCTTAAATCACCGCCTTGGTGATGGATAAAAGTCCCAAACAGAATGCAGAAATGTATTTTTTATTTTTTTTAAGTTTGAAAAAAAAACTATATAACAGCAATCCAAGGTGTATTTTGTAGTGACTACAACATTACAGTCTATTACTGAAAACTAATTCACAATCATCCTAATGATTCATTACTTTCATAATGTGTTTTCTTTCTCTTGCTTCTTGCGGTGAGTTTCCTTCCAAACGGCACGTAAAAAGTTTCAGCTTCGTTCGCACCTTGCGCCGCCTTTCTTTCCTTTGTCTCTCGCTTCCATTTATTTTTCACACCTAGAGGTAAATAGATTTGAAAGCTATTCCTCCATAGCGATCCTCTTCTCATCGCTCCAGCCTGGACAAATAGTTCAACTCTTTGTCTACACCTCCAGACCTCCAGAATACCTCACGAAAATCTGCCCATTTGAGCTTCACGCCAGCCAATTTTGACCGAGAAGCAGCGGCACAATGATAACTTGATTTAGCCCTCAAATATCCTCCCAGCAGATTGTTTCAGCCACTCGGGAGAGATGAGAGTTGTGTCAACCGAAGCCATTCAGCGTCTGCCCTGAGAGACGAGCTGAGAGCCATGCCATTAACCCTCTCTCTCGCTGCCAAATGGTTTTGAACCTGCCTTTCTGAGGTGAGACGGAAAGCGGGGAACGCCGGGTAGAAGCGGCACACACACGTCCCCCTCAACACCGGAGAGAGACTTAAAAGTGAGCAGGAGCTGTTTAAAGAGCGGCCGTCTCCAAAGATACAAAAATCAATGTGCTTTCAAAGCCGTTTTTTTTTTTTTTCTCCATCCACCCCTGTATATCTTAAGCTGAAAGACAGGACAACGTGTGTAAACACAATAAAAGAACGGGGGGGGGATGTAAAATTAGCTCTTCAGTTTACGCCGATTGTCTTGTGGCTGGAGACTGAATGCTAAACTAACTGACTGTGCAGCTTATATGGTGAAAGTATTAGACAGTAGAATGAAAATCATGTAAGCTGTCTGAATAAAGAAAAAGAAAAAAAATGTAACGCTGAGAGAACGGGATAACGGTGGCTTATAAGGTTTTAAAAGGATTCATGCACACTGTGAAAGTATAAATACTTTTTGAATGTATTTCTGGATTATGTAATTTACATACACTCACCGGCCACTTTGTTAATGCAAATTTCTAATCAGCCAATCACATAGCAGCAATCCAATGCATTTAAAGGGCCATGAAACCCCCTCGTTTCAGCAGGGTGTTTTCACACCTCTACTTTGGAAAAAGTCAGAAAAGTGGGCGTGTCCAGCTCTGTTTAGGGGGAGTGTCGGAGGGAGAAAAGTGGGATGGTGTGGGAGTGTCTATTTGGGCACGCGCGAGTTTCAGAGTCAAAATACACACACACACACACACACACACACACACACACACACACACACACACACACACACACACACACACACACACACACACACACACACATGAACACACACACATGAGAAAGTGAAGGTGTTTAACCTACATGGACATCTGTAGTCGAATTATTTGCCAAATTATTAAAAGGTGGACTTTAACTGCAGTTTGGCTCTTTCATTCAGGGAATTCATTCATGCCCCTCGCGACACACAAGATATTTGATTCGAGGAGCTGCTCTAAGCATGTATTTTTCATGCAATGTTTTATACCGCATGTTGAATGAGAGAAAAAAACCTCCGCATTTCTCAGAAACTTAGATGCACACGACAGGTAGTGTCAGAAAGCCGCGCGTGTTATTCCGGTCACCAGATCTCAGCGTTTGCAGATGAAAACAGCTCTCAGGTAAACAATAATCCTCCTTTGACACGCAAGTTATTGTTGTCGCGCGTCGCGTACACTGTTAATCCACACGTGACTCTGAGCTCTCACAGAGAGAAAATTAAAACGAAACTTAACTGCAGCAAACTATAAAAGCAACACTTCACGCTTGTTTTGCCAACACAACGTGGCGTCTCTGTCCTGAAAACACAGTGATAGTAATGAATATTAATGAAGTTGCACAATAGAGCACGCTGATTGGTTTGAACCAAGCCTTACTCATGCATTAATGCATCACACTGTAAGACGTAATAAAACTCACTCTGGCACAGACGCCCAGTCTGCACGCTGGAATACATGCTATTATGTCATGACCGTGACGCAGCTTCAAAAATTCGTTTCAAACCGGAAGTACGAATTTGCTTGAAATAACACAAAAACAACCAATTTACACTTTTTAGTGCAATATAGGTGTCTTAATAGTGTTTTTAGCAGTGTGGGACACATATACGACTGTCAACAGCTCAAAAAATGTGTTTTGGTGTTTCGTAAACCTTTAAGCATGTAGGTATGGTCAAAACGATCCGAACCAAGCATCAGAATGGAAAAGATAGGTGATTCAAGTGAGTTTGAACATGGTTCAAGGTTGTTGGTGCAAGACGGGCTGCTCTGAGTATTTCAGAAACTGCTGATCTCCTGAGAGTTTTATGCACAACCATCTCTAGGGTTTACAGAGAATGGTCAGAAAAAGAGAAAATATCCTGTGAGTGGCAGTTCTGTGGGTGCAAATGCCTTGTTGATGCCATAGGTCAAAGTCAAAGAAGAATGGTCAGACTGGTTCAAGCTGATAGAAAGACAACAGTAACTCAAATAACCACTCGTTACAACCAAGGTATGCAGAAGAGCATCTCTAAATCCACAACACGTCAAACCTTGAAGTGGATGGGCAACAGCAGCAGAAGACCACACAGGATGTACCTCCTGTCAGCTAAAACCAGGAAACTGAGGTTACAATTACACAGGCTCACCAAAAATGGCCATAAAAATATTGGAAAAACGTTACCTGGTCTGATGAGTCTCGATTTCTGCTGCGACATTTGGATGGTAGGGTCAGAATTTGGCATTAACATACTGCTTTGAATCAACGGTTCAGGCTGCTGGTGGTGGTGGTGTAGTGGTGTTGGGGGTATTTTCTTGGCACACTTTGGGCCCATTAGTACCAATTGAGCATTGTGTCAATGCCACAGCCTACCTGAGTATTGTTGCTGACCATGTCTGATGGCTAATTCAAGATAATGGATAATGAGCCATGTCATGAAGCACTAATCATCTCAGACTGGTTTCTTGAACATGACAATGAGTTCACTGTACTCAAATGGCCTCCACGGTCACTTGATTTCAATTCAATAGAGCACATTTGGGATATGGTGGAACAGGAGATTTGCATCATGGATGTACAGCCGACACATTTGCAGTGACTGTGTAATGCTATTAAGTCAATGTGGACCAAAATCTCTGAGGAATATTTCCAGTACCTTGTTGAATCTATGCCATGAAGGAGTAAGGCAGTTCTGAAGGCAAACTGGATGAATGATTGAAAATTATTCAAAATAATATAATATATATATATATATATATATATATATATATATATATATATATATATATATATAAATCAACACGTTTTAGAATTGTTATGGTTTTTATAGTTTTAAATGAAAAATGAATTATAGCATTATTTATTTGAATATTTTAATAAAAATAATTCAATTGATATTTAAATTTGGTAACACTTTACTTTGATGGACCAGTTGAGTATTAGTAGACTGTCTACTTAATATCTGCTACTGTCTACTCAATATCTGCTGATACTGCTCCTTCAAAAGACATTTAACTGACTATAAGAAACTTTGCAATCAGTCAAACAGACTTTAGCATAAATATAGTTGCTCAAGCGTAAAACCAGGCAAAAAGCCATTTGCTCGCACGTGACCGTCAGAATCGCCAGGCTGGCGCAGAAGCTCCATCGAAAATACTGGGGTAAAATAAATGCTCATATTATAAAGACAAGGCGGGGTGAATGTAATTTAATGCAGTGCTTGTACAATCTAAGACCCACTTTATATCGGATATCACTCAGCCAGTAGAGATTGCAGATTTTTAAAGAAAACAGACTTAAACGCGCCGATTTTGCATTGGCATACAATTCACTGGAAACGGTTAACCTAGGTTACTGGCAAATTAAAAGTCCTATTAGCATGCTTCGGCATATACCCTATTGTCCAACACTGATTACACACACCATTTAAGCAACACACACACTCACTCCCATCGTCGAGTCTTGTTATCTGTAAAGTGACATTTCAATGTGGTTTACTAGTCTTGTTTTTCTGTGTTTTGACCTAAGCCTTGTTTGCCTTTTTGTCCCTGTCTGCCGCCTACCTTCCTGCATGTGGATCCTCACCTCAGTTGTCTCTGTCACTCGCCGTGTTACACTAACCCTAACCCCAACCTAACATTCTACTTATATTCCAATGAGAATTAGTTGGCATGTAGACTTAAATTCAATCATTTATCGGACCATCAAAATAAAGTGTGTCCATGAATTTTACATCTTAACAGACATTTCCTATAATAGAATTTTAGGTTCAAATCAGATGTTATTCCTAATTATATTCCAGAAATATATTGACCAATTAGTTTAACAACATTTTAAAATATATTTCACATTTTCTAAATATAGTTTTAAATGTCATAAACTAAAAAATGTTTAGATGTAACCTTGTGGCATATGAAATGCTGGCAAATCATACACAGAGAACACGCGGTGACCTCTTAGCTAGATCCTTTTCTGAATAATTAACCAAATAAAAAGTTTTCCGCTGACATCTGTTCACAGCAAACCTCCAAAAGTGTAAACAGTTTCTGACAGCGAGTCACAATCTCTGCATGTTTAACAGCCATTGCTTCGCCATTGTGGAGTAAATTACCATTGGCAGTCCAATATAAAATCCCAGTCCTGAATCACTGGTGCATCAATCCAACGGCAGGGAAATACATTTACACCAACTGCTTACCAGGCTTGTCATTCTTGTTTAATATTGTAAATTATTCAGTGATTGGTCACTGGTGCAATGTATTAAAATGGCTGTGGATCGGACTTTAATGAGCCAATGGAATGTTTTGCAAGTTAATCAGATACAATTCCAGTCCACTAATTAAGGAGAAAAATTATTAACGCCCCTCTCCCGTAGGACAACAGGGTTCAGGGGTACTTTTTTTTCTGCAGCGTTATTAATTACACAGACTGAAAGAATCTTCTAAAGCTTTTTTATGTCAAGCGTAGCCTGACCAAGGAAATAATTGTTTTGATCTGCACCACTGCATTCATATATCAAGCAAGGAGACACAAAACACACAAATACACACTCTCACACCCCTGCTTATTATGTGTGCGTGTCCGTTCGGCCCACAGAGTAGCAAAAAAACAAAACAAAACAGAGAATAACAAAGAGAGACGAAAGAGTCATGATGAAGGGAAGACTGTAAAACAGATGGTTTAATTCAGACTGGATTAACAACTTTCAAGGCTGTTCAAACTGTGCCTCCTTTGGTAGATACTGGAATTACAGTATTGTGAGAACAGACCCATTTCCATTGTCTGACAGCTTTTATTTGGACCTGAACAAAGACCATGAATATCCTATTAAAATATGTATATTACATTGATTGAATAGTTGGTTGGGGGTTCTTAAAGGGACAGTTTATACAAACTTGTTGACTGATTATTTGATTGTTGATTGGGGGGTTGTACTTAAGGGGACAGTTTAACCAAACTGGTAGGCTGTTTGGTTAGTTGTTTGGATAATTGGGGGTTCTTAAAGGTTCTAAACTGGTTGGTCGGTTGATTGGTTGGTTCTTAAAGAGACAGTTCATCCAAATGGGTTGGTACTAAAGAGAAGTTTATTCAATCTGGTTGGTTGTTTCATAAAGAGACATTTTATTCAAACTGGTTGATTGGTTGATTGATAGGTAGGTAAGTAGGTAGGTAGGTTAAATGGATGGATGGTTGGTTGATTGGGGGGTTCTTAAAGGGACAATTTATCCAAACTAGTTGGTTGTTTGGATGATTTAGGGTACTTAAAGAGACAGTTTATCTAAAATGGTTGGTTGGTTGGTTGGTTCTCAAAAGGACAGTTCATTTAAATGAGTTGATTTGTTGGTATGTTCTTAAAGGTACATTTTATTCAAACTGGCTGGTTGGTAGATCGGTTGGTAGATTAGTAAGTTGGTAGGTAGGTAGGTTGGTTGGATGATTAAGTGTCCTTAAAGCGATAGTTTATATAAACTGGTTGGTTGGATGGATGGTTGGGGGTTCTTAAAGAGACAGTTTATCTAAACTAGTTGGTTGGTTGATTGGTTCTTAAAGGGACAGTTCATCCAAACGAGTTGATTGGTTAGTTGGTTCTTAAAGGGACCATTTATTCAAACTGGTTAATTGATTCTTAAAGGGAAAGTTTATTCAAACTGGTTGGTTGGTTCTTAATCAGACAGTTCATATAAACTGTTTGGTTGATCGGTTGAAGGTTCTTAAAGGGACAGTTTATCTAAAAAACACAGTTTGTTGTAATTTACTAAAACTTAGGGGTTGTAATTGTTGACGATTCATAAAATACTAATTATCTTAATATAAAATAAGAAATCATAAATTAATTATCAAATAATAAATGTAGAAAATATGCTCTTTATTAAGCCTTTTAAATGACAAAAAAAAAAAAAAAAAAAACACGGCATATTCATAAATGTCATGACAAAGTTATTATATCGCCATGAAAAAGTTAAAGCAATGCATTCTAAATAATTGTCACATAAAAGATGTGGGTGGATCCGCAGTAGTGTTTAAAACTGACATGTGAAGGGGTTAATTCTATTTTTTTTTTCTCATTTGCTAAAAAGTAGTCTCTTTGCAACAGCACCAAACACTACTCATCCACACTTTATAAACATGGCGTTTGAGTCCTCAATCTCCACCAAACACATTCCCCACAATCCCTGTTTTCCAGACAATCACTCATTCGTGACCCATTCATGACCGATCGCTGACATTGTAATCCTCGGATTGCAGAAATTCATTAATAGTGTCTGTGACTAATGCAGAGCGCCCTAATGCCAAATAAATGGCAGGGAAATGAGAAAGCAGTGGCGGAGACGGTTCAAAGACAATTAGCGGGTGTCAAAGCGAGAAGGCGGTAGCACATGACAGCAGAGGTGAGGGTGAAGACCCTTTGATGGGCTTTTTTTCCCAATTAATGCAGTTTTTGAAGCCCCTCTTGCCTGGACCCTCCTTCTCACACTTTGCTTTGAAGAAATTCTTTTTTTTTTTTTTTATACATATTTGTAGGTAGATTTCCTATGAAGGTTTAAATACAGTGCGCCTTTGGTGTGATGAAAAAAAAAAAATGTTTCAATAGTTTGCTTGAGCATCATACCAGCAATAACAGCTCAACCTGTTTGGTTGACCAGTGGTAGAAGTGAGAAGTGTTAAGAAAAAATGCTTTTAAAACACTTGTTTTAAAAAAAAAATGAAAGCTCTAGAAACTGACAAGGCAAATGTACTAAGCTGAGTATATTTTTGTTAAAACCAGCAGCAGCGAGAGTACAACAACACATGACCACAATGAAATGACCGGTAAGTAAACGTTAAGCTAGTTGGGAACAGTGCAAACCAACAATGTCTGCAAACCACTGCTTATGTACTGAACATTTTCCTTGTACTGTAGCCCTTTAACAGCAGCAGCCTAGTCCAGTTTGCTGCTAACAGTGAAGAGCCAGGACCTGTAATGTTACCAAGCATCAGTCATGAGCCAAACACACTAGAATGGGCAGGTACAGTAGGATTGTCTATGAGTGACTATAAGAATTAAAATTATTCATATTAATAAATATTACAACTGCTCAATGAAGAAAGCCCTGAGACAAGTAATGAAATCAGATGAGTAACTACATTAATAAATCTGACCTAACTTGATCAGAAAGCTAAAAAAAGGGGAGAAAAGATGAAGCCATTATTAGAAAGTAGCACTGACTATATATTCAGATATTGCAGAAAAGGACATTATGATGTTTTAAAGAATAATGTTGGAGATTTAGCTCCCCTTTAATGTTCTCATAATTCTGAAAAAATGGTTGAATTTACAAAGCAGCTGTTTCCTTGAAAAAGACATGATAGTGTAATTAGAAAATGCAATACATAAATTTTAATATTTATTTCATACATATTGTTTAAATATATATATATATATATATATATATATATATATATATATACACACACACGTACACACACACACATATATATATATATATATATATATATATATATATATATATATATATATATATAAATATATATATATATATATATATATATATATATATATATATATATATATATATATATATATATATATATATATATATATATATATATGTATGTATGTATGTATGTATGTATTTATTTTATATATTTTTTCACTTCAATGTTTGGATATTTATACTAATTTATACAGAAAAAAAGAGTTTGCTACTGTTAAACATTACATTGTGTTAACTGTTCAAATAAACCTTCACTAAAGTATTGAATTGGAATTGACGTTATTTTAATACAGTCAGTCGTGAACTGAAGTGGGCCAGTCTAAGGCTCGAAACTCCAGGGTGAAAAAGAGTTCCTCTCCGGCCCTGAGTAGGAATGTGCAATAAGAATCACGCAGAATATGTATTTTATGGGTATAAATAAACAGCCAAAATATTTATAATAGGCAGGTAATAAGCCTTCAGTTAATAGTGAGAATTTGTACTTCAACTCAAGTGTTGCCATAAGTCTTCTGAAGTAAAGATTTTTTATTGCAGAAAAAAAAACAACTAATTATTGAAAAAAAAATTTAATTAATAATTAAATTATTCAGGCATAAATGTATTACGCAACAAGAAAAAACATTTTAAATTGTATGTTGGATTTATTTATTTTTTTACATTAAACTCAAAAAATAAATAAGTAAATTAGTTAATAAAAATAATAATAATAATAATAATAAATGAAAATGCAAGATGTACAGGTGTGTGAAAAATTGTTTTTGCATGCAGTGTCTCATCTTATAGGATAACTATTTTCCTCAGAGATCATTTACAATTCTCCTAGAGTTGAGTTTAGCCATTTTGAATCCATTCAGCTGATCTCCAGGACTGGCGGGAGCACTTTTAGCTTAGCTTAGCATAAATCAATTAAACGAATTAGACCATTAGCATCACCATCAAAAAAGCAGAAATAAGTTTCAAAACTCCTTCCATTTTATGCTTGACGCTTGACTCTTCAGTAGTTATCTTGTGCTTTTAGACTGATGGAAAAAACTATTTTCTAGGTTGGTATGGAATGGTGAAGCAGTGGGTAGCGATGTCGCCTCACAGCAAGAAGGTCACTGTTTCGAGTCTCAATTGGCTTAGTTGGCATTTCTGAGTTTGCATGTTTTCCCCGTGTTCATGTGGGTTTCCTCCGGGTGCTCCCGTTTCTCCCACAAGTCCAAGACATGCGCAACAGGTGAATTGGGTAAGCTACATTGTCTGCAGTGTATGTGTGTATGTCCTGGTCTTCCAGGTTGGGGGTTGAGCGTTAGGCTAACAACCCATCTCGTAAAATTTAGATGATACACCAACATGGTGTGGCTAAATATCAACTTCGATATAAACTGCACAGGGATTAAGTAAAGTTTGTTAATGGTCTAATCGGATTCAATAATTTGTGCTAAGCTATGCTAAAAGTAGAGGATGTAAAATGAGCCTATTTTCAAAAAAAAGATGGGTGGAAACACCCTATTCATCCCAATAGTTTAATCAAATGAATAGTTCAGTAATGGACAATGTTGACCAATGCAGACGTGAAGTGATCTTGCTTATCTGGCCATGCACAGACCCCGATCAGGATCATCTCAACACCGAGACCCTTTAATTGTGCATGAATATGGTGATCGCGGCACACACATGAGTCTACATGAATATTTACACCAGATGCGATCTTTAGATGCTGAATGTCAGCAGGTGGCAAGTTGTACGTTGCTAAGACGGAGATTGCTTGAGGCTAGCGGAGTAAACAACCGCTAAGAAAAAATAATAAATAAATAAAAATACAGTACCAGACTAAACATTGAAGCGCAGGTGAGGCTCTCAAACTCCTAGATGTTGTTTTGCCCTTTGGAGGTCTGGCCGTCAGTACGAGTTTTCACTTTCTCTCTCCATTTCCAGAGGCCTTGGGGTTTATCTGTTGTCGGTGAGATAAAAATCAGCGCGGGGCAAAACAGACGCTATGGGTGCTGAAGAAAACAAGCACCTTTTCCTGCTCCGAAAAAGTCTCACCATTGGCTGCCTGTTTGTTCCTGCCTAGCACAATCAATAGAGCCGTAGAGATTAGGGGAGAACTTAATTTGATAACGCTCAAAAAAGCAATTATATTCCTGCTCGCTGTTGACTAATTGGACTGTCACGAGCATTAAGCATCTTCACGTAACGCACTGACAGCTCCAAACACCTGTAAATATCGAATGCGGGCGTAATTCTCATATGGATTGTCAGGATTTGGCTGCGGGCTACTGCTGGTTATGAACGCATCTCTCTTTAAAGCGATCATACTTGAAATTAGGTGCGTGTGGGTGCTTGAGAAGACGCAGGTTTGACGTATTGTTTATCATACGCCCCTCTCTCCCATGTGAATATTAAACGTATTATGGGGACCCAGGGGTAATAGGGAAGCGTTAATTGAATCAATACATCTACAAGGCTGTGGGAAGACGGTGTGGGAAATGTCACAAAGTTGTTGGGTTTTATTTTGTTTGTTTGTTTGAGTTGGTATGAGCTTCAAGTTAGTATTAAAGATGGTTTTAATTTAGTGGTAACACCTGGGTCAAACATGAAAGCTGGTTAGTGTGTGTTTGAGTAAATATTATAAAAGGTAATTTATCTCTGTTTAACATCAGGCACTTTTTTCATCTCAAGAGGTAATACGATACAGATTTGAGCTTTTTTACACTCTCTCTCTCTCTCTCTCTCTCTCTCTCTCTCTCTCTCTCTCTATATATATATATATATATATATATATATATATATATATATATATATATACACACACACACACAAACACACACACACACACACACACACACACACACACACACACACACGCATATATGTAGTTGAACTAAAAATTATTAGCTCACCTGAATTATTAGTCCCCCTGTTTATTTTTTTACCCAATTTCTGTTTAACAAAGAGAATAATAAAAATAATATTTCCTTAAATTTATATAGAGCTTTTCTGAACACTCAAAGCACTTTACACATAGGGGTGTATCTCCTCATCCACCACCAGTGTGCAGCATCCACCTGGATGATGCGACGGCAGCCATTTTGCGGCAGACCGCACACCACACAAGAGCTGATTGGAGGAGAGGAAACAGAGCGATGAAGCCAATTATGATATGGGATAGTTACGAGGCCATGATGGACAGAGGCCAGTAGGCAGATATGGCCAGGATGCTGGGGTTAAATCCTTACTCTTTTTCGAAGGACTTCTTGGAATTTTTAATGACCACAGAGAGTCAGGACCTTGGTTTAAAGTCACATTCAAAAGACTGCACTCACTGAGCAGTATAGAGTCCCTGTCACTATACTGGGGCATTAGCAGGGGCGTAGCTAACAGGCCCACAGGGCAAGCATTGCAGGGGGGCCCCGCGTCAATCAACTACAAACATGCCAGACGCACAAGACCAACCGTCAGGTAGGGAGGCTTCAAAAATATTTTTAATCACGTTTTCTGTGTTATATTTCATTTGCAACAACAATGTGAACTTATATGAAGATATGTTTGAACATTACCTTCTGAATGCAGTAACTATACAAAGACCTGAGGAGATTTTACTGCATGAAAGACCCACAACTGGCAGATTAACCTGTGGAAATGTGGATGATGTGTCGAGGTGATGGACAGGGGACGTAATTAGCAACATAACAATCTGTTGACGAGGATGTAGTGTCCCAAAGCTTGCATATTCTTCTGTTACACACCCAGAAGTATATACTTTTCCTTCACAAAAATAGTACATCATTTAAGGTGAAATATAAGTATGTGAATTGGGACGCAGCGAGTAAAAATAACAAACTGACAACAAAGCAAAGAAATGCCGTTCGGATATAGGCGCAGCTGAAATTAAGCACAGCTGAAGCAGCGGTTCAAAACAGCTGATCGGCGTTAGGTAATGACCCCATGTGATCACAACACATACGCAACGCATGTGCAGTACAGCTGCGGTCACACTAGAGTTTGAGCTTGCGAAATTCTGTTGAACGGCACTGCAAAAAGGGGCAGGTTTAAACAAGATGATTAGACATTTAATAAATTGAGGGATTGGTCCATGTTATGTATTTCTGTTTTTTGTGCTCTGTTTCTCTGAGTTTTTCTCTCTCTCTCTCTCGCTCTGTTCTCCCATATCTGCTTTCATGTATTCTCAGGCTCCGTTCATTGGTCCATTCAGCTGTCAGTCATTCCTCTCCGGTTACGTCACTCTTAGATCACATCCAATAAGCAAAGACCACCCGTGTTAAAAACGCACGCCAGACCACTCGCCTTCCCTTCCTTGCATTTTTCTCTTTCTCTGCTTTGTTGTTTGTTTGTATTTATCGAGTGCGTTTAGAAATAACCCGTCTAACTGTGTTTTGTTGTTGCCAGTTTCTGTGTGCACGTTATCCGTCCGTTATTCGTACATCGTTCTTAGTTTATCGTTGTTTACGAGGCTTGGACGAAGCGGACAGGTAAGAAGGTCACGATACATATTGCAACACATAGGACTACTCTGCTGTCTAGTACACTAGGTTAGGGGCGAGCGCCACTCCTTGTACCTTTTGGATAGATAGATAGAGTATATAGTTAGGACTCGGAAGATCTCCGCGTCTTAATTAAACTGTTTTTCACATAGTTAGTTAGCTAGATGCTTCTGGGAAGTTAGATTTAGTTTGGGTTTTGTTCTTTTCATTTCTTAAGCGCCCCCTTCTACTAGCTCTCTTGTTTTTTCCTGTCTTTATTTGTCTCAGTGTTGTATATATTGTAAATAGTATATTTTTGCCTTACTTACTTTTTCTTTGTTTTTGATTAATTCGTTGTTGTTGTTCACTTTGGGATTGTAAATAAAAGCACACATTTTTAGGCATTATTTAAGTTGTCTTTCCACTCATTCACTGTTTATATAAATATATTTTAATAAAATAAATTTCAAACCCCACTATCCCCTAGATTAACACCAGGGGTTTGTAACAGTCCATGTTTCAAATTTCTGCCCAGAGACGTCATGTTTATCCTCAATTGGTCTCACGTCGTTAAGTGTGAGCGATTTCTCAGGTCAGAGTTTACCAGGCTTTAACTTTGCACCACAGCGAACTGTGAAACGTGATGCACGAACGTGCGTTTCCGGTCTGATGCATTCGCGTGCATATGAATGGAAGTCTATGGGGAGAAAAGTCCAGTGTGACTGCAGCTTAAAGCAAAACATAATCACGTGACAGCAACATAAATTACCACAGAAAGAGCGCACACATCCACAATTGGGACATTTTCAACATAAAATGTCAACAAAGTAGAGGTAAAGATTTGTAATACTTGTAATACACTTGTAGTACAAACAGCTAAATAACTTGTAATACTAATAAACTTGTTAATTACCAGTTTAGTTTTTTTTTTTTATGTGAAAAATTTACTAATTCAAACAATCAAATGCAATACAAGCAATACGATGTGATGAAAATTACATTAATTTAATTAATTTTACAGAAATATGTCAATAAAAAATCTGAATATATGAGTATATAAATATTTTCGTTACTTATTACAAATTAAATTCCCCCTTTCAAAGTCTCTCTCATCTGCACCTTTTATATTTCCAGAGGCAGAAACGGGCCTCCATAATAAAGAACAAAGAGAATTTAAGAAAAAGGTCAAAGCATGAAAGGCAAACTACAACCTGGTGCAAAGATTTCACCTCACTTCATGCACCTAACAATTAAAAGTCATGCATTTATTTTTAAACGTTGATGGTCTGAGGTAATTTGAAGCTATTGTGCCAAATGAAGCGCCAGAACCCTAGTATTCATCACTGAACGTGTTTGAAGCAGTTGAACACCTAATAATTACAGCAGCTGCATGGATTAAATCAGGTGCGGAACAAATGCCTTTATGTATCCCTGAGACAGCGATAATTCCTCACACAACAAGGACATCTCTGAGGTTGAATACATTAGAATGAATCACCATGATCCTGTGCTGCATTACTAAATGACTCATTTAATACATTAGAGGCCTTTCCAGGAAAACCAGACAGATAAACTGTCAAAGGGAGGTCAGAACGAGAGAATGCACAATGTAAAAATACTTTTGTGATTTAGTTATCTTAACTTATCTTTGACATTGAAATAGCTGCATTTTTATAAATTGTCCACTCAACAAGAAAATTTAAGTTACTCTGTCTTACAAGTTGACTTGTAGGTCCCATGAAGTGCTTGGAAATGTGCATTGTTTTATTCAATGTTAGATATAATATCAACAGAAAGATGTAGTGAAGGTGGGACAGTATGGCTCCTCCCCATATGAAAAAAAAAAAAAAACAGCCAATAGCGTTTCGTTTTATCACAGCTCTGCCAGTGAGAGCGGTTGAGCTCAAATGCATCAAATAAATATGAACAAATGTCTTGTAGGGGGCAGGACATGTCAGATGCTGGAGACTAGGGCTAGCAAAAGATTGTGATCTCAATTTGACCCCCACACGATCTTAATCCAGCATTTCTACAATTCAGCCAATTATATTTTCAAGTTCAGGAGAGGAGCTAGCATATATATGGTTGCACAAGTCTTCGCATTGCTCTGGATACCTCCAAATGGCGTGGAAAGAGTCAGCATGCTGTATTGATAAGGTATAATTCACCCAAAAATTTAATTTCTGTCTTGTAATGGTGTATTTGTAGCCGAGAAATCACACGCCAGCTGGTGCATAGAGGATGTGCACGCTCCCATGAATGATGTCTACGTTAGTGAACAGAATCTGCATAAGCTGTGAATAACATGTAATAAAGTTTCAGTATGTCTACTCTGATTTTCCACAAAAAAGTCTAAAGATATGCGGTAGGTGAATTGGGTAAGCTAAATTGTCCATAGTGTGTGTGTGTGAATGAGAGTGTATGGATGTTTCCCAGTGATGGGTTGCAGCTGAAAAGGCACTCCTGCCTCTGCTCGCAGACCTCCATGCCCAGTATCATGCATTTTTTAAAAGAATTCTGAGGTAGACCTGAACCGAAAGTAGGGGGTTTTATAGTCCTTTAACAAACAGGACAAAGTTAAAGTCTGTTCAAATCCACCATTCCAAGTCTTTACAAGACAAGTAAAGCATTTTAACCTACAGCAGACCTACACATAGGCCTAATATCATTGTTTTTTTATCATATGTTTGAGAAATGACAATAATAATAGCCTACTTATATTACCCTTTATTTTACATCTAATCATGAGAAAATTGAATTGTGAGAATATTGTGATCTTGAATTTAAAGGGGTGGTCAAGAATGTAATTTTAAGGCTTGGTTGTGTTAATAAGATGCAAAGCAATGTTTGCTAATGCTTCACTTGCAGGAAATCATGTTATTTTTTCATAAATCTCACTTTGATTATATACAGCTGCTCAGCTAACATAAAAACGACTGATATATTAAATTACAGTTATGTAGTATAAAATAACATTTACAGATATTTACCGTAAATTTAAATTTAAGGAATTTACTGTAAATTAACGTCCATTATTTTACAGTAAATTACTGTAATTTAACAACTGTTATTTTATGGTAAATTACTGTAATTTAACGACCATTATTTTACTTTTTTTTTTTTTTCCGGCAGCTGGGACAAAAAGTACAATAACGAAGTAAAAAAAGTACAAAAAAATTATAAATTTTTTTTTACAGTGTACATTTAAAATAATAAAAACAAAATCGTTGTATTTATTGTCTGTCTAATTGTCAATAAATGTTTCACAAACTCACTCAAAAACATCATGATATATTACTAGATTAATCGTTTTTGAGTATTAATTCAGTAACACATTTTTGTTGGTTGTTTGTTGCCACCTATTGGCTTAAAATGTAATCGCTACAACCTTCAATTGGAGCAAACCAAAGTATGCAACCCAGGCTCATTTTGAATACATAACCTTATATACATTTCTGGAGAGCGCCAAATACATCCCAGGAGGTACGTTTTTTTTTTTTTTTTTTTTTTTGCAGTTTTTGTTTTCATAAATCCACCAGAGGCCGCTGTGTGCACTTTTTAAGATATCAAATTTCACTCGCAAGTGCTATTCACGCCTGCTCATCTTATGTAAATCCACCAGAGGTTGCTGTAGAATGACTGTTGACTGGCTGAGCTACTGACCCACTCTTCTTTCCATAAACCCAAATGATAGTTTTCAAAAGTACCTACTGACCTGCCCACCCACTTCTCTAAACCCAACTGACAGTGTTTTTTTTTTTTTTTTTTTTTTTTAAAGCACTACAGAAAAAGGAAATCCATCGCGGCCACCTGATTTTTACTATGTTTTCAGATTTGACCACATTCTCACCCTGTAATTTACTTGTTTATTTAAATTCATGTTTTTGTCTTACCTGCTTTCTGAAACTGTTCTTCATCTCTAACATAAACCCTGTTTTCACGGTTAACTCCTCTCTGCATTTCAAACACATTGACGTTCGCAGTGAGCTACTGGACAAACTGGAAACAGAAAAGCTGTTCATATGAAAATAAGTGATCAGCTGGTAAGCATGAAAAAGAACGGCATCATACTGCTCCATAGCGTTTGTTTTTAAAACAAAATGCAGCCATATGTACTTCCGGCAACATAATTCGCAATCTCCAGAAATGTGGAGATGAGCCTGTGTTGAAACTGTGGGTCTTAACTAACTTTCTTAGCATCTACATCTTAACATCTTAGAAACCTATATAAACATCTTAGAAACCTGTATAGCAACCACTGCAATACCCTAGAAACCACGTGAACATCCAAAGCAACACACTAGCAACCAACACAAGTACCTCAAGTAACACAACCCAAGTAACACAACCCCACAGAAGCACTTGGTGTCATTTTGCACTACTTGCGACCTTCGTAAGGTGGAACAAAAAGAAAAGAATTAGGCAAAAAAAGCAGTCACCGCCCTTGTGCCACTTCTCTTCCGAGGCCTAATGAAGTAATCTATTGTTTCTACCCAGAGGGCAAACAAGTTTGAATATATGGATGTAGCGAGATAATTGTCATTCCCATAATTGTGCGATTGTGAACCATTTAATTCTGCAAACCCTTCATTCTGCCACAGGGCGCAACCAATGCAGCCCATTTAATTCCTTTTCATAAAAATCAATACAGTCCTTTAGGGGGACAGAGGTAAATGAGTCTATTAAACAGGAGGCTGTAATCAATGCATAATGAATATGGGATGTCTTGAGTGGGGTTAGAGAGGGTCAGGCGCTCCGACGTGTCTTGCATTAGCTTCTGTAGGTCGAGATTCAATTCAGTCGAATCTGATTCGAAATGGCAGGACTAACCACTCTGAAAATCTCGTGACGTCACTAAACAATCGAGCCATTCATACCTGGCTTACAGTATTTATGTGCTATTCCATTTTAAATAGTTAATACATAATGCAAAATGAAACTGGACTGAACTAAAGTGAAGAACTGTTTTCTTTTCAGTTCATAATTTTCCATCTGAATTCATCAGGGCTGAAGAAGGATTAAACAGTTCTGGAAGTAAAAAAAAAAATCATTCTTTTTTTTCAGTAGGGAAGTCGATAATTAATTTAAACAAATGATTCAAAGACTTTAAAGACAGACCTGTTGTAAGCTCTGAGGTTGTGCTTTTGTTGAATGCAATTGTTTGCATTAATTATTAAAAACCAAACAGAAAATCCTACCAATCAGTGTTGAAGCAACCATAAGTCTCCAACGGAGGACACTAGCTCTGCGTGCTTCCATGAAACACTGCTTGGTGTAATTAAGTCTTAATAACTTAAATTTCATTGTCTATGTCTGTCTGTCTGTCTGTCTGTCTGTCTGTCTGTCTGTCTATCTATCTATCTATCTATCTTTTTAACTCTCTGTCTGTCCTCTGTCTATCCCTTCGCCCATCCATCCTTTCATCCATCCATATCTGCCTTGATCCAGCTATTTATCCATCCATCCATCCATCCATCCATCCATCCATCCATCCAATCTCTACCTCAATCTATTAATCAATCCATCCACCTTAACCTTTATCCATCTACCAATCCATCAATTCAAGTAATTTATGCCTACATCCATCGATCCATCCATCCATACATCCATCCAATTTCTACTTAAACCCATCCATTCATCCATATCAGCCTTCATCCATCCATCCATCCATCCATCCATCCATGCAAGTAATCTCTGCCTTCAACCATCTGTCTATCCATCTATCCTATTTTTACCACCATCCATCCATCCATCCATCCAACTTTTACCTCAACCCATCTCATCTATCCATCCATCCGTATCTGCCTTCTTCCAGCTATACATCCATCTATCCATCCATTCACCCATCCATCCGTCCATCTATCCATCCATCCATCCATCTATCCGAGTAAACTTTGCCTTCATCCATGTGTCTATTCATCCATCCATCCATCCATATCTGCCTTTATTCATCCATCTGTCCATCCGAACATCCATCAAAGTAATTTCTGCCTTCATCTATCTATCCGTCCATCCTTACATCTGTCCATACATCTATCCATTCATCCATCCATCCAATTTCTACATCAACCCATTTATCTATCCACATCTGCCTTCATCTAGCTATACATCTATCCATTCATCCATCCATCCATCCATCCATCCATCCATCCAGGTAATCTTTGCCTTCATTCATACATCCATCCAATTTCTACCTCAAACTATCCATCCATCCATCCATCCATATTTGCCTTCATCCAGCTATCCATCCATCTATCCATCCATCCATCCATCCATCCATCCATCCATCCAACCATCCATCCATCCATCCATCCATCCATCCATCCATCCATCCATCCATCCATCCATCCGAGTAATCAATGCCTTCATCAATCTCAATCCATCCATCCATTCGTCCATCCATCCATCTATCCATCCATATTTGCATTCATCCAGCTATCTATCCATCCATTCATCAGAGTAATCTCTGCCTTCAATCTCAATCCATCCATCCATCCATCCATATTTGCCTTTATCCAGCTATCCATCCATCCATCCACCCATCTGAGTAATCTCTGCATTTATCAATCTGTCAATCCATCCACCCATCCATCCATCATCCATATTTGCCTTCATCCATCTATCCATCTCCACCCATTCGAGTAATCTCTGCCTTTACAATGTCAATCCATCCATCCATCCATCCATCCATCCATCCATCTTTCCATCCATATATGAATCCAAGTAATCTCTGCCTTCATCCATCTATCCATCCATCCATCCATCCATCAAGCAATTTTTGCCCTCTATCTGTGTCAAAGTACCAATATATTTTTCAATGTGTATAGCGAGAATCAACTCTGACCAGCTTTGAAAAAAAACTTTATTTTTTTATTTGATTATAAATAAATAATGTTAAAGCCTATTGCGATGTAAAAACTGTTAGCTATAGAAACACATTTTTTATATTAATCTTACTGACCTTAGTCTTTTAAACTGTATAAAGCATTATTCAGTACAATAGTTATCAATCTAGCCTATTTCCATTGTCAATTATCATAACATTACACTGACCTTAAATTATACCTATTGTCAAAAAACAAATCTCTTTTATTCCACTCAATGAGTGCTCATCACATTGTCATCACATTGGGTCAATCTGCTTGTGGGTTGATATTAGCATAGCTGACATGTGGAGAGAGATGAGGAAATGATAGAAACAATCGAAAAATGAGAGAAAAGAGATGACAGTGGGAGAGAGAGAAAAGTGAGAGCAGAAGGTGTTTTTATGAGCAATGGTTTTACTGTCCAGCTGCTGAGGTCTCACAGATGGCAGAGCGGATGACAGTCATGGGCAAGATATGAGGGAGGAGAGCCTGGCGATATTATCCTCCACCAATGAGAACGCAGTTCACAATAGCCCACCGGCCACAAACATTCACCTTTCATTCCCGGCCGGTCACAGACTCTCTTAATAATGAAAATCCAATATGTGTATATCACTGGAAGCACTTATGATAGTCTCGAATTAGCCTTAATAATAATGCTGGGTGGATAATGCACTAAAAGTGTGTTTGTCTGTATGAGTGCATGCGTGTGTGTGTGAGAGAGAGAGAGTTTAATGAACTGTGTACAGCATAATGAGAAACCTGTTGTCATGTGACTGAGACCTTGGAAATGAGACACCTCTCAAAATTCACAGCCCAACAGATGCTAATAAGAAAACTTTGTGCGTTGTGTTAATAAGCAGCAGACCTGAACGAAAATCTTTACGCCCCATAAAGCATAACCTGAGCAAAGAACACTACATCTACTTAATAATTACACACACTTGCTGGATCACATACATTATTTCTTTCGTTCCATCTATTCATTTATCATTCTCTATTTTTGTTCCTCTGGCTCTATTTATTTTACCTTTCACTGTTGTCTGACAGTCCATCTGTCCTTCTCTTCATCTTTCTGTCGGCCTACTCTTTTACCCAGTCGTCCATCTGTCCATCCATCTAATTAATTTCTACCTCTCTCTAGTCATCTATCCATCCATCCATACATCCATACATTTCTGCCTTTATCCATCCATCCATCCATCCATCCATTTCTGCCTTTATCCATCCATCCATCCATCCATCCATCCATCCATCCATCCATCCATTTCTGCCTTTATCCATCCATCCATCCATCTATCCATCCATCCATCCATCCATCCATCCATCTTTGCCTTCATCTATCCAGCCATCCCTGCCTTCATCCATCCATCCATACATCCATCCATCCATTTCTGCCTTTATCCATCCATCCATCCATCCATCCATTTTTGCCTCCATCTATCCAGCCATCCCTGCCTTCATCCATCTATCCATCCATCCATCCCTTTCCGCCTTCATCCATCCACCTATCCATACGTTTGTGCATACATCTCTTTCATCTTATTTCTACCTGTTTAGTCATCCATCCATCTCTGCCTTTATCCATCTTTGCCTTTATCTATCCATCCATCTATCCTTGCTTTCATCCATCCATCCATCCATTTCCGGCTTCATCTATCTATCCATCCTCCTATCCGTTTGTCCATACATTTATCTCTCATCTTTCTCATTTTTACCTGTTTAGTCATCCATCCATCTCTACCTTCATCCATCTTTGCCTTCGTCCATCCATCTATGCCTCCATCCATCCACCATCTATCCATCCATTCCTGCCTTTATCTATTTCTGCCTCTGTCTGTCTGTTTGTCTATCTATCCATCTCTTTATCTCTGACTTCAGCTATCAATTTATCCATCCATCCATCCATCTCTATAATTATTTCCAACTCTGTCTGTCTGTCTGTCTGTCATTAAATTGACTTTCATTCTTTCTCCCATTCAGTTGCCAAATAGTCTGGCAGTCCCATCTGGCCCATGTCTGTTTCCAGAGGGGCTCTTCAAGGAATCCAGCAGGAATAACAGGCTTTGTACTACACTGTATTCTCCACCACGGCCACACTGAAGGACAAAACACATCCTGTATAAACACAAAGTCTGATTGGAAGAACTGTGTTTGAATCTCTGGTAAAGCCACACATTCCTTATTGAAGCAGCAGGTAGTGATGTTACTTGGCAACCATCAAAAGTCTGCGGCTGGTCAAATGAACAGCATTATCTGGTGGGTAAATTACTTGTTCTGTTTATTTTGTGTAATAATATTAACTGCTTATTGTTTTCTGTCACAACAGTTTTGCGAATGCATTCACAGCCCATTCATTTGTACAACCAACTTCAAAACACGATAAGCATAGTATTATTAGACTGATTAAATCTGACTGAAAGAATTGTGAAAATATTTTCATTTTCATTATTTTATTTTTTAAGGACAATGTGACCTTAAATGAAGTTTACATAAGACATCAACATTCATTATCTTGTCGGCTTAGTCCCTTTATTAATCCGGGGTCACCACAGCGGAATGAACCGCCGACTTATCCAGCAAGTTTTTACACAGCGGATGCCCTTCCAGCCGCAACCCCTCTCTGGGAAACATCCACATTCACACACACACTCATACACTACGGACAATTTAGCCTACCCAATTTACCTGTACCGCATGTCTTTGTACTGTGGGGGAAACCGGAGCACCCGGAGGAAACCCATGCGAAGGCAGGGAGAACATGCAAACTCCACACAGCAACGCCAACTGAGCCGAGGTTCGAACCAGCGACTTTTTTGCTGTGAAGCGACAGCACTACCCACTGCGCCACTGACTCGCCGACATCGACAATAAATTTTAAAATATTATTTTAAAAATACTGCATTTTAAAGGTTATTGATGTGTGATATGTATTATGAAGTTCAAGTAACTGCAAATGACCTATTCTGTTTGCTTGGATTATAAATAAAGCTACGAACTGTTTTTCACCACACTTAAGGACCTTACCTCAATTTTACATTTTTTTTTTTTTTTTACTGCAAAATCACCCAGTAAAATATAACATATAATCTTTATAGTTTACAACTGCACAATTTCAAATGAATTTTGAAATGCAATTATAGAGGTGTCAAATATAATAGATTATTCGATGCACCGCGGTACAGACATTGACAATTGGTTATCTGTTCAGTATTAGATCCTAACCGGTTATGACTTACTGATGGAAATGATCTCATATGTGCTATATTGTGTAAGCTTACAATGGTGAGGGAGGTGACCACAAGTAATTAAAACACTCCAACTACTTAAAAATGCTGAAGCTGTGGAAAATTCACTGCGCATGTCTTTGGACAGTCTTTCACTGACGCTAAAGTTACAGCCCCTATTTCACTACTATAGAGAAATTGAAAGCTCAATGTCTCTCACACTCTCTCTCCCTCTTTGGACCTTTGACCTGCTGGAATGAGGTAACGTTTTCCCTCCTCTCTGCTATTACAGCGATACTTCTGGATACAGACACAAGCATCTAACATGGATAAGCTGTGATTTCCGCTGCCGTCTATCAGTGTCACTCATTGGAAAACAGTGCCAAAGCGTCAGAGCCAATCGCATCCTTTCTGTTGAGTGAGTGACCAATCATAGGCGTTTAACAACTCGCTCAACAATGGTCAAAAAGCAGGCAGGATAATATTTACGTTAGTTTATTTGCTTTAAATGCTCACATTGTTCTGTGCATGTACTTTAGTTTCATACATTCAAAATTAAAGTCACAGTTTATGTATCTGACTGTATTAAAGGGCAAAATTGTATTACAAATACATATAAAATGTATTTATAACTTAATTTTTTAATACAATTCTTATTGTGCTGTGAAGTGAAATATAAAATTGAGTATGGAAAGCATCATTAATTCACCAAGATATCGAAATGAACTAAATCGATGGCATGATAATTGCAATTGAATTGAATTACGAGACATTATTAATTAAAAATTAAATTAAAAGTTACTGATTTTAGTTTTATTTTTTTTAAATAAAAATAGATGCAGCCTTTGTGAGCATGAAAACACCTTTAAAAGTCATAAATAGGTCACAAAGGTCATAAAATAAATGAAAAATAATTAAATCTCATGTATTAATGAGTGACTCAAAACCCCCAGTGAATAGGCAAAGAATGACTTTATCTTCAAGCAGTCAATTGCTTTTTTACTTTGATTTGTTTTCTTTTGATGACCCCAATGAACATCCAATTTTTGAATTAAACCGTCCTGTTGTTTGCCTTTATTGTGATGCTTTGTGTCTCACTTCCTCCAAAGGACACGAGGACATTCATCTCTTCACACGAGATTCACTCCCAGACTTCAGATCGGCCCCGTATCACAATGAATTTTTACGCCCACTCATAAAAGGAATCCATTTCCATCTTAATTCACTGAAAGGATCTCTTCAAACCCGGCCCGGGCTCAAATTAATCTAATTCCGACCCCACGGGGAGATGTGTAATACATCCTCTCTCGTGCGCTCACGGTTCATCTCTTGTCATAGAGTAATGAGTGAGCGCTGCTACATGTTGAAGTCATGACAGCTACATTCATTACAGTAACCAGTTTAAGTAACCAGCAGCTGCAGAAAAGACCAGCTCATTTTAAACTTCATTTAGAAGAATACATGTTTCAGATATTTGAGGCAAGGTGTCACCCATTGCCTGCAAGCATTTACATTTTTCCTGTATAATAACAAGGTTATTACAAGTAGAATGACTTTTGTTGCTTGAAATAGATTAACGGTAAGTTCAAATAAAACAAGTAAACTTTTACGGATAGTTAAGAGTAGTACAAGTTGGTAAGCTAAAAAAGTCTAAAAGAAAGGATGAATTTATTTGAAAATCAGATATTATTACAACAAAATACATTAAAACTGTAATATTGTAAAATATAAATATCAATATTACATATTAATTAGGGTAATGTGTATTATAATGTATAGTATTATATAAAAAATATATATATCATATAGTGTGTAAACAACACTGAATTTTTCATTATTATGTAAATTTACTTATAATACTTATAGTGGATAACTCAAATTTTTTCTTTAACATAATTTCTACATGTAAAAATTAGTTTTTTTTTGCATAAATAATATTAATGGCATTAAAATAGACACTTCTGTACTGCTTAAAGTGACATTTAAAAGCTTAACTAGGTTAATTAGGTTAACTAAGCAGGTTAGGGTAATTAGGCAAGTTTTTGGATAATGATAAAAAAAAAAAAATGCTTAAAGGGGCAAAAAATTTTGTCCAAACAAAATAAACAAAGAAAAATATAAATGAATAAGACTTTCTCCAGAAGAAAAAATATTATCAGACATGCTGTATGTCTAATATATATATATATATATATATATATATATATATATATATATATATATATATATATATATATATATATATATATATATATATATATATATATATATATATAATTTCAGTCTTTCTGCTTTTACTTTTTTTATCTTTACTAATAAAAGAATATCATAATAGAAAATACAGTAAAAATATATATAGTGAAATAGTGAAATATTACAATTAAAATAACTCTTTTTTTCTTTTAATATATTTTAAAATGGAATTATTTTATTTCTACAATTTATAACTTAAATATATTGACTTATCGCACAACACATGGACATGAGCTTGATCATTTTTCGTGTTGCTATGCACACATGCATAAAAAACAATTTAAAAAAAAATGTAACATTTTAGCTGAAAGTATGGTTAAAAAACACTATAGTATTTATTATAAATTACTATTGTATTTTTCATGTGGCTGTGAAAAGGATGTCTTTAGTCCTTAACCTTTTGAACTTTTACTCAAAATGTTACTAAACTAGATCTGCCCAATAATGGGAAAATATGCAATATTGTTTATAAGTGTTGCAATAAAGATATTTTTTACAATGTAACTGACTTGCAAAATACTATTTGATCAGCAATTTAAAAAAAAAATAATAATTGAAATTTTCTTTTTTTCAATTTACATACATTTACCAACTTATGATTAACAAAACAACGGATTTCTTACAGTACTTCCGATAATATTTTTTCTCAGCAGGAAGTGAAACTAATTTTGAGAGGAGCACATGATATGATTGACCACAGCTGGTCCCTATCGATAATCACTAGCTAGCCAATCGGATAACTCCAAATTTAACATAAATATTCAGCTTAACTTTACTCCCTAAAAATTCTGATAGATTCTGATATATAATTTTTATTTTATTATATGAATATTATTTTTATTTTTTTTATTTTTTATCAACAAAACAAACCATCACTATGCAAATACTAATTACGCAATCTTGCTAACCTAAATAACTTAGATATTCCTTTAAATTTCATTTAAGGTGAATATATAATGACAGCACATCATATTTTACAACTTTTTTTTTATCTACGTTAATTTGGCAAGTTAGGGTAATTAAGCAAGTCATTGTAATGGTTTATTCTGTAGCCTATCAATATATATATATATATATATATATATATATATATATATATATATTGACTTATCGCACAACACATGGACATGAGCTTGATCATTTTTCGTGTTGCTATGCACACATGCATAAAAAACAATTTAAAAAAAAATGTAACATTTTAGCTGAAAGTATGGTTAAAAAACACTATAGTATTTATTATAAATTACTATTGTATTTTTCATGTGGGTGTTTGACCACTGAAAATTGATCTGGGAGCAGATATCTTAGCCTCTTTTACTTTTTACCTGGCATTTTTTTTGTTATATATATATATATATATATATATTTATATATTTTGATTCCAATGACTAATTAATATGTTGTTAAAATTACAACAATTAAAACATTTTTATTATAATTTTTTTTAAACATTGTGTTCTTTGGCAGAGTGTACTTGCATTGTGAGGCTATTATATTGTCATTCTGGCATTATATAATGAGTGGCATAATATAATGATAATAATAATATTATTATTTATTGCAATATATTTTGGTTGCAATATTTCATCCAAAAAAAATAAAAAATAGATATTGTGACAGGCCTAATCAATGTAGTTCACTTTTACTAAATTATTTAAAATAAATATATAAACAAATATAAAATTAAACTTTACTTTGCCCTAGTGACTATTTATTCAACTTTAAGATGACAAATTAATATAAAAAACAATTATATGAATTGAATATTTATATATAATTTATTATTAATATTTAATATTAATATTTATATTAATATATTATAATATTGAACTTTCTTTATCATATTTATACCTTTTACCTCTCTGGGAATTTTAATCACACCCTGTTTGTTATTTGAATTCACGTTCTCCATTTAACTCTAAAAGACACAGAAGCGTAGACACCTTACATAGTTCAGAATTCAAACCATAAAGTGACTGGATGAAACCGCACCAGGACATGCACTAAAACTCTGATATCTTGAAAACACAGGAGCCGTAACGCCTTCATCCGAGACAGTATGGCTCTCCCAGATAATGGCGGTCCTGAAAGCGTGTGCAATACATCTTAAGCGTGGGTCCTTCAACTCTGATTGTAAACTATCCATTTGGGTGGAATGGTGTTGTGGCAGCCGTTTCTCGCTGAATGTTATACACGGCCTGTCGTTATCCTTTCATATGATGTCTTTAAAATGAGCCAAGCGCTCCGGCGTGACACGTTCGTGATTGTGCCTGGTTAATCTCCCGATCAGGAGCGTCCGTCTATCTGACCACATTTCACACAAGCCTTTCAGTTACATGAATAATGCAACTGGAGTGTCGAGAGGCGTGCAACGCAAATAAATAAATAAATAAATAAATAAATAAATCCATCAGTTTTTACAATCACTACAGTGTTCTCCACTAATATTGGCTCACTTGGTAAATACATAAATAGAAGGCTGTGAAAAGGATGTCTTTAGTCCTTAACCTTTTGAACTTTTACTCAAAATGTTACTAAACTAGATCTGCCCAATACTGGGAAAATATGCAATATTGTTTATAAGTGTTGCAATAAAGATATTTTTTACAATGTAACTGACTTGCAAAATACTATTTGATCAGCAATTTAAAAAAAAAATAATAATTGAAATTTTCTTTTTTTCAATTTACATACATTTACCAACTTATGATTAACAAAACAACGGATTTCTTACAGTACTTCCGATAATATTTTTTCTCAGCAGGAAGTGAAACTAATTTTGAGAGGAGCACATGATATGATTGACCACAGCTGGTCCCTATCGATAATCACTAGCTAGCCAATCGGATAACTCCAAATTTAACATAAATATTCAGCTTAACTTTACTCCCTAAAAATTCTGATAGATTCTGATATATAATTTTTATTTTATTATATGAATATTATTTTTATTTTTTTTATTTTTTATCAACAAAACAAACCATCACTATGCAAATACTAATTACGCAATCTTGCTAACCTAAATAACTTAGATATTCCTTTAAATTTCATTTAAGGTGAATATATAATGACAGCACATCATATTTTACAACTTTTTTTTTATCTACGTTAATTTGGCAAGTTAGGGTAATTAAGCAAGTCATTGTAATGGTTTATTCTGTAGCCTATCAATATATATATATATATATATATATATATATATATATATATATATATATATATATATATATATATATATATATATATATATATATATATATATAAAGCTTAATAATTTTGACCTTAAAATTGTTTAAAACATTTTAATTAGTTATGTTGTACTAGTAATGAAACAAATAAGACTTTATCCAGATGAAAAAAAAAAATATTAAAGGAAATACAGTGAAAAATCCCTGGCTCTGTTAAACGTCATTTAGGCAATATTTGGAAAAGATAAAAAAAATAAATAAAAAATACACAAAAGGGATTATAATTTTGACTTAATAATGAGTAGCCAAAAAATCTCCAAGAAAAGCCTGTAATGTCAATAAAAAAATAATATAATGGTTAATACATTCAGAAAAATATAAATATCTTAAACAATACATTGAATGCCTTTTATTCATAGCCTTTTTCTTATATTTTCCAAGAGTGCCAAAATTAGGACATTGTATGTACATCCCCATTTAGCCAATCCATCTTAAGATGGCTTGCCATCTTAAACGATAAATTAAAAATCTCTTTTTGGAAACACTTCCACACAAAACCAATTACGACTTAGTGAATAAATATTTAATCTGTGTATTCAGAGGTAATTTATCATCACCCTCAATGCCTGACCTAAAGCAGCGTTACAGGGGAGAGCTTTAATTTGCTTTAGCGGCTGTGGAAAATGGTATGGATTCGGGCATTTCCTTTTTTCATGTTTTATTTATTTATTTTTATTTTTTTACCCTCTGCTTCTGTTTTGCTCTTCCAGGAATCTCAAACCCCAGGCTTTGACAGGGTCTATCAAAACACACAACGGGAGTCCTTTAAAGCACAGACATGAGGACATGCCACTGAAGCAGACGCAGATAACTGCACTTCTCTGATATTTTGCAGCTTTACAGACTGTTTTATTATTTATATAGACATTAACATTTTATTTATTTATATTAACAGACATTATCAAGTAACATGTATCTTTCCTTGAAATAAATACACACATACACATCTAAAGTTAAAGACATAATTATTAGCCCTCTGTCATATTTTAATTTTTTTTCTAAACATTTTCCAAACGCTGCTTCACAGAAATATATTGTTTACATATTTTAAACGTAATAGTTTTAATAACTAAATTGTAATAAATAATTTATTTTGTCTTAACCATGATAAGAGTACAGAATATTTTAATAGTTATTTTGATTATGTTAAGGCATTGGATAACAGTGATTTGTCTTGTAAAAAAGGGGTAATAATAATGGCATACGCCTTTTTTCTTCATTTAAAAAAAAATATATATATTATTTTATTTGAAAATATCATTATTATTATTATTATTATTATTATTTTTATTGTTATTCATTTTCTTTTCGGCTTAGTCACATCGGAATGAACCGCCAACTTATCCAGCATATGCAATGCAAAACATTTAAAAATTATAATATTATCTTCAAAGTATATATAAAAATGTATATATATATATATATATATATATATATATATATATATATATATATATATATATATATATATATATATATATATATATATATATATTATATATTTTTTTTTCGTTCAATAAATAGTTTTACAATTTATATAAAAAAAAAATCACATATTGCTTATGTGCTCACTGGCCACTTTATTAGGTACAACCTGTTCAACTCCTCATAATTGCAAATTTCTAATCAGTTAATCACATGGCAGCAACTTAATGCATTTGGGCAAGAACAGGAACTGGAAACTGAGGCTAAAATTCCCAAAGGCTAATGAAAATTGGACAATAGAAGATGAAAAATGTTGATGGTCTGATGAGTCTTGATTTTTGCTTTCGGATGGTAGGGTCAGAATTTAGCATCAGCAACATGAAAGCCTTCATCCATCCTGCCCTGTATTAATGGTTCAGGTTAGTGGTGGTGGTGGTGGTATAATGGTGCAGGGGATATTTTCTTGACACCATTAGTACCGATTGAGCATCGTGTCAACAACACAGCTTCCCTGAGCATTGTTGCTAACCTTGTTTATTCTTTTATGACCACAGTGTACCCATCTTCGGATGGCTACTTCAGAATAACACATCATGTCATAAAGCACAAATAATCTCAGACTAGTTTCTTGAACATGACAATGAGTTCCCTGTAATCAAATGACCTCCACATTTCCCAGAACTCAATTCAATAGAGCACCTTTGGCATGTGGTGGAACGGGAAATTCGCATCATGGATGTGCAGCTGACAAATATGCAGCAACTATGTGATGCTATCATGTCAATATGGAGCAAAATCTCTGAGGAATGTTTCCAGAACCTTGTTGAATCTATCCCAAAAAGGGTTAAGGCAGTTCTGGAGGCAAATGCAGGTCCAACCTGGTTCTAGTAAGGTGTACCTAATAAAGTGGCCGGTGATAGTATTTTATAATGCTGTATTTTATGCATAATACATACACAGATAATATGCAAATGCAATATTTTATTTTTATTGTGATTTATTACCATTGTAAACCATTAACATTAGGTATATTTAAAATAGTATTGTACTTTGAACTGCCAAAAGCTCAAATCCTTGCTTTACATACGCTCTCGTTTCCTTATGATCTTCCAAGTATAAACACAAACACTCGGTGCACACTGTCCTCTGTCCATGCTATGCATTGTGACACAAATCACATGTTTGGTCTCTGTGACTTTGAAACAGAAATGTCAAATATTGTCATTTGACATTTCGACATTTTCACTTATGAATTTTTCATAAATGACACAGGCTGAAGAATGAGAGGCATTCTTTCTGCTCGACAAAAGAAGCTAAGATAGCATTTACCACCTCAAAAAAAAAAAAAAAAAACGTCAAAGAGGAAGGCCGGTTTTTCAACCTTAAGCTCTCGCCATGCCGCATTCGTATCCCGCTTTCCCGGCATCTCTGATGTTGTTCGGCTGCTAAATCTCCTGCTATTCCCTCCTGACCTCCAGCAGCACCTGTGAGAGTGTATTTAGAGACCACATGATGATCCAATATGTTCAACACACTCAACATGTCATGTTCCATCTCTGCTCCACTCCTTTACAACAGCTTCCACTTCACCCAGAACAGCGGCCAGAGACGATAACAGGGTGTAACTCTAGACACTTAACGTCCCAAAGGTTTCAACCTTTTCTGTTACACGAAGGTCACATTAAAAGTACAGATCAACCAAAATGAAAATCTACCTCTAATTTACTCACCCTTCGGCCATTTTTAAATTTAAACTAGATAAAAGTCCTTTGAAGTACTTTAAAAGGTGCATTTTTTATTAGATTGTTGATGTTACGTCAATGAAAAAACAACGAGATGGTTGGACAAAGCCAATAAATGGTCCCCTTTAAAAAATAGCCAATAGCATTTCGTTTTATCATCGCTCTGCAAGTGAGAGTGATTGAAATCAGTCACATCATTTAAAAGGTCAAGGTGTTTTGAGAGCAAAAACAAATATCTTATACATGTTTTTTTAAAGCAAAAGTATCATTATATTCAACAAACTAGAAAATATTTATGCCTTCACTAAAACCATATTCTGAAACTGTTGCTTATGGCATGAGGACTCACAATTTTTTGACCAATCACAAAACAGTGGGTCAAGCTGGTCAATTAGAACACTTTGACCATTTTGTAAGGTGGGTGTTTTTAAAAACTGGAACATTTCAGACAAATGTAAAATAGGTGTAAACACACACACACACACACACACACACACACACACACCTAAAAAATACACTGCAAAAAGACTCACAAAATACATTGCCAGTACTTGAGTTAAAAGTTCAGTCAACTCAAAAAAAAATGTGAGCAAGTTATCTTACTATTTTAAGTTGAGTCAACTTTTGAAATTGAAATAAAATTAAGCTTAAGGCAGGAGGATGTGACATATAGTTGAAAATAAACAGCAGTAAAATTGCAGAACGAACCAACCAAGCAACGGATGAACCAACGAACCAACCAATGAACCAACCAGCAAACCTAACAAACAACCAGACAATAATGAAAAACACCTTTTAAAGTTTCACATGGCTCAGTAAAAAAAAAAAAAAAAAAAAAAAAAAAAAAAAAAAAACTTATACCAAGTTTGATACCACGGTTATTTTTGTAGAAAGTATTTTTTTTTTTCCCTTAATGTTTGATTGCAGCAATATTAGTTTTAAAGTATTTGAGAAATATTTCAATCAAGTTGCTGTATTATATACATTTTTAAATGATGTTTTATTTAGTTTCAGCTTGTGTTTTTTTTCTTTTCTTTTTTTGTTATAATTACGAAACACCCAATAAACGCTGTGGGAAACTGTATGAAAAACACCCAAAGCAGAAAATGTACAAAAAAACAAAAAAAAAATCTGTTACTTTTAAAGTTTTAGTAAACAATGTGTACAAAATACTATTAAAAAAAGTAAATAATTCAATATTTGTATTTGGAATCCATGAGGTTAGTTAACCATAAAATTATTGCTAATTTGAGGATGAAGAGGGGGGGGGGGGGGGGGGTGAAATTGCAGATGAACCAACCAACCAAGCAATGACTGAAGCAACCAAATAATGAACCAACCAACTAACAAATGAAGCAACCATCCAATGAACAAAGCAAAAAACCGACCAACTAATGAGCAAACCAATGAAGCAACCAGTCAATCAATGAACAAATCAATGAGCCAATAAATCAATGAAGCAAAAAAAAAAAAGAATGAACGAACCACTGAAACAACCAACCAATAAACAAACGAACCAGTTAACCAACCAACTAACAAACCAACCAGTTAATTAACTAACCAATCAATCAACTAACAGAGCAACCAACCACTTAAGCAACCAACTAGCTAATGAACCAACCAACCAACAACCGAACCAATAAAGCAACCAACCATCTAATGAATTAACCAACCAATCAATCAACCTACCAACCAACCAACAAACCAACCAACTAATGAACAAATCTATAAAGCAACCAACCATTGAAGCAAGCAAGCAACCAACCAATCAACAAATCAATGAACCAATGTAGCAACCAACAGATGAACAAACCCACCAATGAACCCACCAACCAACCGACCGAACCGACCGAACCGATCGATCGATCGATCGATCGATCGATCGATCGATCAATCGATCAATCAATCAATCAATCAATCAATCAATCAATCAATCAATCAATCAATAATGTCGAAAGTGTTCATACCTGAAGTAACACCCAATAATCAACAGCAGAAAAGGAACTAAAAAATCAGTTTTATACTTGCAGGGTCATTCGAAATCCACTGAAATTTAAATAAGTGCAGTTTTATCTGTAAATAATAACACAAAAAGAGCTACACAGAGAGGGGGAAAGAAGGTGCATTTTCTTTATAAAGACAGAAAGAATAAAAGCATAAAAATACAAACTGTTTCAGCTTAAAGGACAAGGAGAATGAGACAGCGGCAAAAAGGACATTTTATTCATCTAAATATGTCTGGTAGACACATTTGCTTTTGTTTGCATCTGAGGACAGTGTCTCAAATACAAGGTCTACCTCTGTCACATTTGCATCGGATGGCCTTTATAGATGCTCGACTGTACTGCCTGTTGTTCCGTGCGCTTTGTTTTGCTTTGCTCTCAGATTGAGTATATCTCATTTAGTCTGATCCTTCAGCACCGTATTCCCAAACAATATCTCTGCCTGCACTCATGCCCCGCTTTCAGGAGAGGGTAATTTATGCGCACCGCAGCTGAAAAAGTTTACTTATTTCATGTTTAATGCATAAGCGTGAGGACTTCCTGCATCTCTAAACAAATAACAAGTGGAGTTTGGATTTATGACCGATCAGTGACCATTGTGTGTTAAGGTTGGTCTATATGATAATGAGATTTATACAGTGAAATAGTGCCGAGCTCAGAGAATGCCATCTCATGGTCCGTTATTTATTTTTTTAGCGTACAGTAGGTCAGCGTGTGAGAAACAACTGCTATTTTTTTTCTTGGTTAATGCATTTCGTTGTTCTTATTTGATTCCAGTAACCCTCGTCCCAGAAGGCTAATTGCTAATCATCTGCAATCCTAAACATGATAAATGTGAGCATGCCTGAATCACAGATGCACAAATCAAACAGCAACTGTCGACTCAGACACTGTGAGGTCGGCAAAGATGTGGTTGAGTGGAAAACATTAGCTCAGAAAGGCTAAACATCGGGTACATTTTAGTAAATTCAATGCCCTGATTTATGTAAAAATGGACTTATGAATAAATAGTGCACATTCATTTTACTTTTTAAAAATTTGGTTTAATTCTAATTATAAAAGAGCATGATTGGGCATACACTCAACATCATAAGCTCTCAATCACAATCCATTAAAAAATGCATTAAAAAGGATGCGTATATTTAACAAAGATAAAAATAACAGAGATATTGTGAAATATCAACACAATCTAGATCAACAAATTATAATATATTTTAAATTGTAATTTATTTATGCAATTCAGAACTTCATTTTTTTCCAGTCTTTGCTGCCACCTATTTTAGATTTTTTTTTCTAATATGCAAATTTTGTGCTCAAAATATTAGTGTTATTATCATCAACTATATTATTATTATTATTATTATTATTACTATCAACAATATAATTACAAATAGTACTACTACTACTAGTACTACTACTACTACTAATAATAATAATAATAATAATAATAATAATGATGAAGATGATGACGATGATGATGATAATAATAATAATAATAATAATAATAATAATAATAATAATATATTTTATTGTTATTCTTATTATTCTTATTATTCTAATTATTCTTATTATCATCATCATCATCATCTTCATCATCATCATCATCATCATCATCTTCATCATTATTATTAGTATTATTATTATTATTATTATTATTATTATTATTATTATTATTATTATATGGATTTTTCAATAAGGCACCATTAGTTGATATATTTACCTTTTATAATTCATAATAGGAGCACTTTACGATAAATTCACCTGTGCACATCTGAAAGAATAACTGCATGTAGGGTAGCACAATGCACTTCACGGTTTTGGATACATTATAACATCTCTATAGCACCATTCCTTCCATACATAAAAAAGAGAGAAAATGGTAAAAAAAAAAATAAAAATAATAAAAATAAAAAAGTGTATATTTCAGCTCTCCTCTTAGTCTTGAGAAACACAGAAAGAACGCCACATTAATAAAGCAGCATGAATTATTAAACTTTCTGTCTGCTAAGAAATAACAGCTAAACTTACAACAGTGGAATCCTCATTCATTTATGCACTTTAGAGAGAAGGTAAAATAAGTCTACAAGGGGCACAATTTAAGCTTCAACAGAAGTCAATCCTTCACTGACAACCGAACAGAGACAACAGCAGACACCGATGCTCTGTGTTCAACACAATAAGCACAGGGAAACCGGAAAAACAAGAGGAAATTAAGCCTCTGTGTATTTTACCGTTGAACGAGCAAAGCCGGCGAAACAACTTGAGGTTTAAAAGAGAGGGAGAGAGTGTTGTTTTCCCCTCACTCATTCTTCACTTCCTCCTTATTCTCTCTCTCTCTTTAACATTGAGTGACTCAATTTCATGCTCCATTGCCATATCTACGCCAACACTGCATGAAATCATTTCAATGCGGGGATTTCAAAGTAACTGAGTATTTCAAAAAGTCTCCTGATACGGGTTTGTATTAGTCAGGGCCGATGCAGCGTCGCACGTATTCACACACACACACAATCGGCGCAGATAACTCTCGAGCGCAGGATTGGAGACGTACACCTTTGCATCGTCCTAAAGGATGAAATCCGTAAATATTGTGCCCATGACCGAGTTTGTATTCCTGGAAAATTCAGCTGACTCCCTGCGATTTGATGCTGATTCACAACGGCGTCGCGTTCGGGGAATAATTGGATGGAAAACCTTAAACCATCGGGGAGCTTGAGATTGACGTGAGTCTCTTTTCATCACTTTCTGAAAGGTTTGAAGAAGGAAAGTGAATGTAAAAAAAAAATGAGGGGAAAGTATCAAAATAGGCAGATTCATATCCGGTCAGTGATTATGTGAGGAGTTTAAATGGGAGTGGAGTGAATTGGTCTTTCAAGGAAACTTTTTTGGTTTAAAGCACATAAAGATAAATAAACCCACTCAGATATCAACATGCAGCCAGTTCTTAGTACACATACTCATAGTTCACACATGCACAGCATTGAAAAAAATTAAGCTAACACTGAGAAAATATTCATTCATTCAATTTCCTTTGGCTTTGTTCCTTATTTATCAAGAGTTACCACAGCGGAATTGACCCCCAACTTATCCAGCATATGTTTTACGAAGCGGATGCCCTTCCAGTCGCAACCCAGATGTTGGAGCCATTTCTTCTATTATTAAGTTCTCATTAAATAAGTTGATTGAATGATATGAGTATTATTATTATTATTATTATTATTATCTATTTTTTTTTTTTCATTTTCTTGTCGGCTTAGTCTCTTTATTAATCCGGGGTCGGCACAGCCAATTATCTAGCAAGTTTTTTTTTATGCAGTGGATGCCCTTCCAGCCGCAACCCATCTCTGGGAAACATCCATACACACACTCATACACTACGGACAATTTAGCCTACCCAATTCACCTGTACCACATGTCTTTGGACTGTGGGGGAAACCAGAGCACCCGGAGGAAACCCATGCGAGCGCAGGGAGAACATGCAAACTTCACACAGAAACGCCAACTGAGCCGAGGCTCGAACAGCGACCTTCTTGCTGTGAGGCACCAGCACTGCGCCACTGATTCGCCCTATTATTATTATTATTATTATTATTATTAAGTTTACATTTGATAATTATTGTATTCAGGTTTGAGTATTTGCTTTGTATACTGTTCATGTTGGAGTATTTGCTTTATTGTTTTTGATTTTGTGAATGAAGACTTTTATTCTGTCGAAATTGGGATTTAAGGCAGCCAGTTAGTAGGTGGGGAGTAAAGGAAAAAAAAAATCAGACCGTGAGGTTGTATGTGGAGAAGGGTGCTACTGAGGAACAATGGAGCTATTTTACTGATTTGACGGCACCAGATGTGATAAAAAATAAACAATGAGAAAATGTTTCACAAGTGACTTACGCGTCATTGTTTTACCCTTATCAAGATAGCGGCTTAGAGCAAAAATGCCGCTACCACAGAACTGCGAAACACCCATACACTCATACACTATGGTCAGCTTACTTCATCCAATTCACTTATACCACATGTCTTTAGACTGTGGGGGAAACTGGAACACAGGGGGACCATGCAAACTCCACACATAAATGCCAATTGGTCTAACCGGGACTCGAACCTGCAACCTTCTTGCTTGTGAGGCAACAGTGATAACCAATGACCCACCATGCTACTCACTAAGAAAATATTCTTAAGGAATTATATTTTGTAATGTCAGGATTATTATTATTATTATTATTATTATTATTACTATTATTTGGTTAATTTATTACTATTACCTTTTTTATCTTACAGACAAAGCTTTTGCAGCTTTTGTGGACACAAACTCAAGCATTCGGTTAAAAATTGTAATTTAAAGTCGCAATGAAATATACATTTGCAATGTTTATTTTGCAAGTGCACATTGTTATTGGTGTCGTAGGTGGGAAATTAACCCATTCAAGTTAAACAACCGAAAAATGAAATGTTAAATTAAAATCTGACCGTTTGTTCTCCACGTGTTCGCGTTGGTTTCCTCCGGGTGCTCCGGTTTCCCCCACAGTCCGAAGAAATGCGGTACAGGTGAATTGAATAAACTAGTGATAAACTGTGTATGGCTATTTCCTAGTGCTGGGTTGCATCTGGAAGGGTATCTGCTCTGTAAATCATATGCTTGATAAGTTAGCAGTTTATTCCACTGTGGCGACCCCTGATGAATAAAAGGACTAAGTTGAAGGAAAATGAATGAATGAATAAAATACCCAAATAAATAATCAGAGTTGGATTTGTCCAAATCTGACTCAATATTGGGTTAAAATACACCAGGATTTGTTTGATTCTATTTACTATATTTATTTTTTTATATGATTTATATCAAACTATATAAAAAAGAACAAATTTAAAGCATAATTCATTTAATAATTTATTTGATGTCTCTCAACCGTGTCAATGTTAGGCATAGTGCAGTCAGAGTGTTAGTATCTTCTATCCATGTGTACTTTTAGCTCTAAGATAAAACGATTAAACGTTTAAATTAAGTCATCAAACTTTAGACGGCAGAAAAAAACAGAAAAAAAGTGAGCTAATGCAGAGAGAAAAAAACACTCAAATATATTTTATTTTGTGAATTAAGTATTATTATGATTGCTATTCATTTGTTTAATTCATTACTTTATCATTATCTTTTTTGTCTGACAGCTTTTTGTGGTTAAAAACTCAGTTTTCCATTAGATTCAACTACTTTGTCTCCGTTCCGAGACTGTTGAAATTCACACAAGGCTGATTCCCAAGTCTGCTGGCAATATAGTGACAACCATATTTAATATTTTGTTGGGTAGTTTCAACAGTGTCCTTGAACTCTTCCTGCAGATTTAATGCAGTCATAATGGAAGAAAGTCTATAAACGAGCTTCATATGGACACAGACGTTTTAATCTTCAGCTGCAATATTCACATTCAGAATATGCTGGACAATGCAGCATTTTTATAAAAGGCAGACAGGCATTAATTGTGCACAGAGAAGTTTTAAGGTCTTTAATTTTGCAGTACCACAATGCAGTGAGAAAATCCATTGATTATATTGTTATCTACAGAGTCCTCCATTAACATTGAGACTTGTGGTAACTATGAAAAGGCATTAGTAAAAAAAGGTCTTAATTGTTTAACCTTCTGATCTTTAGTTCATATTAGACACTAAATATATAAAACTGAAGACACTTGAGAATTTGATTTGGCTTTTTTTTTCTTCAAACCCTTTTAAATCCGGGGATACTGCGGATTGTTCACTACCTGATCTCTAAAGGGGGTGGTAGGAACCTTGGGCACATAACCGGGGCGGGGTCTCAGGATGACGTGAGAGTAATCCGGCCCGAATTCCAGGCACGAGTCACTGACCGAAAATGCCTCCAGGTCCCCGACCCTCTTGATGGAGGCCAACGCAACCAGCAGAGCTGTCTTCAGGGACAGAAATCTTAGAGATACTGATTCGAGTGGCTCAAAGGGATCGGATCGCAGACTCGTGAGAACGAGGGCGAGATCCCAAGAGGGCATGAGAGGGGGGCGAGATGGATTAATTCGCCTAGCACCCCTAAGGAACTGGATGACCAGGTTATGCTTTCCCACGGTGCCGCCAGCTACCGCGCTATGATAAGCGGAGATGGCGGCCACGTAAACCTTGAGAGTGGAGGGCGACAGCCTGCTGTCCAACTTCTCTTGAAGGAAAGAGAGCACAACACTAATCTGGCAATTTCGGGGGTCTTCTCTGCGAGAGACGCACCATTCAGTGAATAGACTCCACTTCAGGGCGTAGGCGCGCCTCGTGGAGGGGGCTCTAGCCTGAGTGATGGTATTAACCACCGCAGTCGGTAGGTTACCTAAGTCTTCCTCGCGTCTAGGGACCACACGTGGAGGTTCCAAAGATCGGGGCGAGGGTGCCAGATGGTGCCCTGTCCCTGAGAGAGTAGGTCCTCTCTCAAAGGGATCCGCCAGGGGAGGGCCGTCGCGAGGAGTGAGAGCTCTGGTATCCAGGTCCGGTTGGGCCAAAGGGGCGCAACTAGCAGAACCTGTTCCTCGTCCTCCCTGACCTTGCACAGAAACTGCGCGAGCAGGCTCACTGGGGGAAACGCATACTTGCGCATGCCCCGAGGCCAGCTGTGGGCCAGTGCATCCGTGCCGAGAGAGCCTTCGGTCAGGGAAAAAAACAACTGGCAGTGAGCGTTCTCGGGGGAAGCAAACAGATCGATCTGGGCCTCCCCGAATCGCGCCCATATCAGCTGAACAGACTCGGGGTGGAGTCTCCATTCTCCAGGACGTAACAGCTGTCGTGAGAGCGCATCGGCTGCACGATTGAGCGTGCCTGGGACGTGAATGGCGCGCAGCGATTTCAGCCGCGGGTGACTCCAGAGGAGCAGACGGCGGGCGAGCTGAGACATGCGGCGAGAGCGCATACCCCCCATGCGGTTGATATACGACACCGCCGCCATACTGTCCGTCCTGACCAGCACGTGTTGCCGCTCCAGCACCGGTAAAAAGCGGTGGAGAGCGAGGAACACTGCCAACAGCTCTAGGCGATTGATATGCCAATGCAGCTGGGCACCCTTCCAGAGGCCCGCAGCCGCATGCCCGCGACACACGGCCCCCCAACCCGTGTTGGAAGCGTCTGTTGAAACAACAACATGGCTGGACGCCTGTCCTAGAGGCACACCGGCCTGTAGGAACGAGGGGTCGTTCCAAGGGCTGAGGGCGCGGCGACACAGCGCAGTAACCGAGACCCGGTGTGTGCCCGCGTGCCATGCGCGTCTGGGGACCCGATCGTGAAGCCAGTGCTGAAGTGGTCTCATATGGAGCAACCCGAGCGGCGTGACGGCGGCTGCGGATGCCATATGCCCCAGGAGCCTCTGAAAGAACTTCAGTGGGACCACTAGTTTGCTGTCGAGCTCCCTCAGACAGTTCAGCAACAAGCGAGCGCGTTCCTCGGAGAGGTGCGCTACCATGGTGATCGAGTCCAGCTCCATCCCGAGAAAAGAAATCCTCTGCACGGGGGCGAGTTTGCTCTTTTCTCGGTTGACCTGAAGCCCCAGTAGGCGGAGATGCCGAAGCACCTTGTCCCTGTGCATAATCAATTGCTCCCGCGAGTGGGCTAAAATCAGCCAGTCGTCGAGATAATTGAGTATGCGAATGCCCGCGAGCCGAAGGGGCGCTAGGGCACCCTCCGCGAGTTTGGTGAAGACCCGCGGAGACAGAGAGAGCCCGAAGGGGAGGACCTTGTACTGCCACGCTCGACCCTCGAACGCAAACCGCAGAAATTGGCGGTGGCGTGGAAGAATGGAGACATGGAAATACGCGTCCTTCAGGTCTATGGCTGCAAACCAATCCCGAGGA
Source organism: Danio rerio (assembly GCF_052040795.2). Lineage (NCBI taxonomy): Eukaryota > Metazoa > Chordata > Actinopteri > Cypriniformes > Danionidae > Danio > Danio rerio. The sequence continues at coordinate 35,885,684 of NC_141031.1, forward strand.
CGAACGCATTGGAGAATGCGCCTCTGCGTGAGCATTCTGAACGGCAGCCTGTGCAGACAGCGGTTCAAAACGCGCAGATCTAGGATTGGCCGTGACCCACCGCTCTTTTTGGGTACGATGAAGTATGGGCTGTAAAACCCACTCTCCATCTCGGCTGGAGGAACCGGCTCGATTGCACCCTTCGCCAGGAGGGCAGCAATCTCCTCTCGCAAGACAGGGGCGGACAGGGGGTTGACCCTGGAGGAATACACGCCCGTAAACTTGGGGGGCCGTTTCGCGAACTGAATCGCGTAACCGAGTCTGATTGTGCGTATGAGCCACCGCGAGGGGCTGGCCCGCGCTAACCAGGCAGGCAGAGCCCTCGCTAATGGAGTCATCGCTACAATCGCTGACGTACCAGCGGTGGGGCAGCGCGGAGTGGGTGTGCTGATCCGGGAAGCACGAGGGTCCCGCGGAAGAGCTGGAGGAGAGCGATTCGCTCTGGCTCCGCACCCTGACTCCGGAGAGGGGGCTGGAGGGCTGAGGGAAGGGAGACCGTCCCCCCAGCGCTCGTGAGCCACTGGCGAAGCACGTAGAGTCTGCGAGCCGGAAGGCAGCGCGTCCCGGACTGGCAGAACTCGTGCAGTCACATCCGGGGAAGGGAAAAAGTGCTCTTTTACTGATGTTTTGGTGGCACTGAAAAGTACCGTTGTTATCGGGGCCCCGCCCTCCAGCGGGGAAAGAGCAAGTTTCCTCTTCTCCGGATGGCCTGTCTCAGGGACGCTTCGCGGTCCGTTTACCGGACTTAACGGCGCCCTGGGCAGGAGGGGCTGCCTGCTTTCGAGGTGAACGCCGCGCCCGCTTGGCTGGAGGCGCAGGCGGGGGCGGGGCAGCACTCGTTGGCGGGCGCCCTCGGCGAGGAACAGCGGAGGTGGATGGCTCGGCGGGCGGAGCGGGCTTACGGCCACGCCGATAGATGACATTGCCCATCGCATCCGACTGCTCTTTCACTGCCTTGAATTCCTGGGTGAATTCACCGACGGTGTCGCCGAACAGGCCAGCCTGGGATATGGGCGAGTCAAGAAAGCGAACTTTGTCAACGTCGCGCATATCGGCCAGGTTTAGCCAGAGGTGGCGTTCCTGAACCACAAGTGTGGACATCGTCCTGCCCAGCGCACACGCGGCTGACTTAGTAGTCCGAAGAGCATAGTCGGTCGCGGTGCGCAGCTCATGTAATAAGCTTGGGTTGGACCCGCCCTCGTGCAGCTCGGCCAGCGCCTGCGCTTGGTAGCGCTGGTAGGTGGCCATCGCGTGCAAAGCAGAAGCAGCCTGGCCCGCAGCCTTATAAGCTCTGGCTCCGAGGGAGGCAGACAACCTACAGGCTTTGGACGGGAGGCGGGGCAAACCCCGCCACGTAGAGGCGCCGCGCGGACAAAGATTGACCGCGATAGCGCGCTCCACTGACGGGATCGCCTCATACCCCCTGGCAGCTCCGCCGTCAAGGGCGGTGAGGGCGGAGGCACTCGCAGCACGGGCAGAGAAAGGTGCCCTCCAAGACTGCGTGAGCCTACTGTGCACTTCCGGGAAGAAGGGGACGAGAGGCTTCGAAGGCTTCGCCTTCTGGTCCTCTACGTAGCACCCATCTAGTCGGTCCGGCCGCGGAGCTGGGGGATAAACCATCTCCAACCCCACGGCCGAAGCAGCCCGGGAAAGCACGGCTAACATGTCCGCTTCAGGATCCGATTTGACAGCGCTCACCTGCCCGGAGGGGGCGAGCGGGTCCGGATCTTCGTCGGACAGTGAAAGCCCTCCCTCCGATGCCGCGGAGGACATCTGATCTCCGGTGTCAGCGAGTGTGAGAGCTACCATCTGGTTAGACGGATCACTCTCACCACCCGAAGCTTGGATGGAGCGCCGTGAGGAGCGAGAGGTTCGCGAGCCCGTGGGCGGCGGATTATCTCCCGCTGAAACCCTCAGATCTGCCCGAGCGCCCGCTGCTTTTTTAGAACAGGAGGCAACTGGGGTGGCTCGATCTCTTGCGAAAGTTAGCCGCGATCTTAGCTGTGCAACGGTCATGGCATCGCAATGACGACATGAACCGCCCGCGAGCACCGCATTAACATGCTGGACCCCCAAACATGCAATGCAGTGATCGTGTCCATCATCCGGAGCCAGGAAACCCCCGCATCCAGAAACGCACAGTCGGAGCGCCATCCTGAAAAGGACGTGCTGCACGACTGTGTTGCTCTTTTAGGAAAGTTGCAACTATACGCACCGCTCTGGAGGACCGGACCCAAAGAACCGCAGGCAAGGGAGTAACCCAGCTCGACCGTCTGCCACCGCGAAGACCCACTCTGGACCGGGAGACACACTCGTTCGCTCTGAAGTGCTGATCAGCAAGAGGAACCCTCATCGACTCACTCAGAAAGGATCTGAAGTGAAAAGGATGGCGTCTGCTGGCTTCAGGTGTGCTTATATGCTGAGATAATTGCAGATGTCGCACACCTGCGCAAGCTTACGCTGCCAATTAATTTCATTCATTGGCCCGTTCAATACTCTCCAGACAAGCGGCTTCTGATCCGAATCCTCCCAATGCGTGGATTTTACAAATCAAATCCACTTATAGTGCTGAAGTTCCCCCCGAAGGGGAACTGATGTTGAGCAGGGAAGTCGTTTGGTGTCACACACTGCATTCAATTTGGAACGGCCCATTCCTGTGATCTAATCCCTTAGAGGGCCCCATTAGAAAGGATAGGGTACAGAGAGGAGCCCTTCTAAATGGAAACCAGTAAGAGCATCCAGTCAACCACTCAATGATTTAAATGATCTGTTCAGAGTGAGTCTCCAGTAAACAATTCCTACATTCAAATGATACTATCAGAGTGAGTCTTCAGTTAAAACTAATTTAAATAATCTGTTTAACGCGAGTCTCCAGTAAATTATTAACTGATTCAAATGATCTGTTCAAAGTGAGTCTCCAGTAAATTATTCAATTATTCAAATGATCTGTTCAGAGTGAGTCTCTAGTAAATGATTCACTGTTTTAAATGATCTGTTCAGATTAAGTCTCCAGAAAACAATTGTCTGATTCAAATGATCTGTTCAGAGTGAGTCTCCAATAAACAACATCCCGATCCAAACGATCTGTTCAGAGTGAGTCAACAATAAACAACATCCCGATTCAAATGATCTGCTTAGAGTGAGTCTCTAGCTAAAAATTCACTGATTCAAATGATTTGTTCAGAGTGAGTCTCCAGTAAACAACACTATCATCCAAATGATCTGTTCAAAGTGAGTCTCTTGTCAATGATTTACTGATTTAAATGGTCCATTCAGAGTGAGTCTCCAGTTAACAACACTATGATTCAAATAATCAGTTCAGAGTGAGTCTCCAAGTAAACAACTCCCTCCAGTAAAAAATAAAAATAAAAAACACTTATTCAAATGATCCATTCAGAGTAGGTGTCCAGTAATTGATCCACTAATTCAAATGATCTGTTCAGATTGAGTCTCTAGTAAACAACAGTCTGATTCAAATGATTCAATTCAATTCAGCTTTATTTGTATAGCGCTTTTACAATGTAGATTGTGTCAAAGCAGCTTCACATAAATGGTCATAGTAACTGGAACAGGGTAGTTCAGTTTTTAGTGTTTAAAGATCTGTTCAGAGTGGTTCTCCAATAAACAACATCCCGATCCAAACAATCTGTTCAGAGTAAGTCAACATTAAACAACATCCCGATTCAAACGATCTGGGGTCTGTTCTTCGTACGTGGATTACTCAATTAGCTGGATTTGGATGTTGACGATTTGACACGATCCAGGATCGTTTCGTTCTTCAAAGCTGATCCGAGAGTTGTTGTCATAGCAACAGTTCTGCTAGGTCAAACCTGATCGGGAGCAGGTTCAAATCATATAAACAGGATTAGATCGGCTCAGTTCAAGCAAAGATAATACAGAAAGTATGTTCCGAATTCTGATATTTTCTTACAGTAGTAGTTATATACACTTGGGAAAATGGTACATATTTTTTAAACTATATATATAAAGTTATAGTCATTAATAAAATAAATTAAGTTATACATATTAATTAAACATGCAATCTGCACCCTCGAAATGAAAGTACAACTGCCACCTGGTGGTGCAAAGAGAAAACTTATTGATATGAACTTTTTAGATCGCTTTAGTACAAACTGTGTATAATAAAAATGCACAATATGTGACTTTTTAAAGCAATAATACATTTATGCAGTCATAAACTTGAAAGTTTATATGCTGGTGATTTGATGCTTCACAAAAGTTGCAGACGCCTTTACCAATATGAAAATACTTTTGTAAACAACCAGTTATTCTTTACACCGATTTAAAAACGGCTACTATAATAAAGAAAATATTTTCTAAATGTGGAACTAAATACATTGATTTGCATTGAAATACATGATGAATACACTTGACACATGAAAGTGGAAATTGCAGCTCACAACAAATGTGGAAGGTTATTGCGTGTCATATTTAACAAGCCGTTTACTGCTAATTTGATGTAATTTTGCTCACATGGATAATTGAATATTAATCAGATGATGTCATTACGCTGCTGTGCCGTCAGCCAATCGTTGCATTGCTGATCATGATTTCGAGGATCGATAGATCTGTCCTTCAGCGATCTCAGATCAGTTTATCCAGACATTCTAATCTGATTCGCAAACTCGTTTGAAGAACCAAATTAGCGAGAGATCAGTTATCAAGATTAAAAGATCCAGGATCTGCCAAATCATCTTAGATCATTTAAGCGAGGTACGAAGAACGGACCCCTGTTCAGAGTGAGTCAACAATAAACAACATCCCGATTCAAATGATCTGCTCAGAGTGAGTCTCCAGCAAATGATTCACTGATTCAAACGATTTGTTCAAAGTGAGTCTCCAGTAAACAACAGCCTAATTCAATTGATCTATTCAGAGTGAGTATTTAGTAAACGACTGGCTGATTAAAATGAATAATTCAGAGTGAGTGAGTCTCCAGTAAACAACTTTCTGATTCAAATGATCTGTTTAGGGTGAGTTTTTAGGAAACAACTGAATGATTCAAAGGATTGAATCTCCAGCTAACAACTCCCTGATTTTACAAACTAATCTGAATGGAGTTCAGTGTATAAATGTGGTATCACATGTTTTTACATTTATTGAATTATCATGAGTTATAAGTGGAGTGATTACAACATGACAAGTTTTGGTAATTACACTTTCTTGAAAAATAAACATTCACCAGTAATTACCTTTTAATTTAAGTAAAAAAAAATAATAAATAAATAAAATAAAAAATCAAGTATGTTTGTACTTTGACTTAAGTAATATTGAAAAGGAGGAATTTTTCTTCTATCAGAGTCATATTTTATTATTGTATCTGTAGTTTTACTTTTAAGTACATAAAAAAAAAGAAAACTCTTGCTGTTTGTTCAAACAACCTATAAATGAGCTGAAATTCAATTCTTTAATTTTATTTGTTTATTTTTTGGATGGGGGGGGGGGGGGGTGCAACATAATTGTTTCATGTTCAATCTACTTAAATTTCTAAAAAAATGAACAGGCATTTAATTTGTACTGGTTGTGTTGGGACAACATAAAGGGATTATGTGGAACCCAGAATTTTTTACAGTGAGTACTGACCAAGAGAGTCAATAATACTGGATGGTCCTGTATGCCATTAAATGTTGTGAATATCATATTCATGCAAAAAATAAAATATTTCCAAATTATGATACACTCGTATATCTACAGTATACATAAATAAGAAGTGGAGAGATTGAATACTTCCAGGTTATTGGTGTATATGTTATTTCCATATTGTCTGACCTGCAGTAATTCCCCAAATGCCTTGCAATGTTAAACTCGGCAAGGATATTCTTGACACTTTCTGAGCGGAGAATTGTAAAACTGCACGGAATAAAAGTAACATGATGGGAAAATGCATTAATAAACAAACAAATAAATAAATAATGGAACAGCCTGAGCATGCCTTGCACTCAGTGTTGACCGCACTGTCTGGCAGAGACGTGGCTGAGCAAAAGGCTTTTATTGCTAGAAAGCAATTCTTTTTCATTTGAATGTCGAATGTGTTCGGCATATTTGGATGTTTGCGAGTCAAGGGCCCACACCGCATTAGTCTGCCCTTATTACCCAGCAAGACCTTGTTGCTATTCCCTTGTTGCTTTGTGAACATAATAAAATGAAGAAGAGGAGATGGAGAGTGGAAGGCACTGTATGTCTTGTATGCTGTTCATAGAGCTCGGCCTCTCTGGCCTCTGTGAGATTTCATTCGGATTGCATGAGTTTGCCAGAACATTACATAAAATAGATATTTTAACCATATGGCCACTGCGCTTCTGATGCTCATTATTTGTTACCCTTACTTTCAAGGTGGATCAAAGAGGAGAGGTGGATGAATCAAAGTACTCTCAAAAAAAAAAAATCATTGAATTAAACACAAAAAATGCATAAATTAACCACAAAAAGTACATGAAAAAAATGCATTTAATTGGCGATATCATATTATTATTACAATTATTGAAATTAATAACAGCAACTATAATAATGATGACACTTATACTACTACTTCTACTACTACTGCTACTAATACTACTACTACTACTACTACTAATAATAATAATAATAATAATAATAATAATAATAATAATAATAATAATATGTTAATAATAAATAATAGTAGAAATACATTAAACATGTAATAACATATTTCCTATTAAAAATTATATTTTTATAATAAGTATTGACAGTCTTCACAGCAAGAAGGTCGCTGGCTCACTGGACTGTGGGGTAAACCGAAGGACCCAGAGGAAACCACGTGAATGCAGGGAGAACATGCATACTCCAAACAGAAACACCAACTGACCCTTGCCGAGGCTCGAACCAGTGACTTTCTTGTTGTGAGGTGACAGCACTACCTACTGCGCTGTCTATATATATAATTAGCTATATATAATTATGATTGGAATTAATATTTACATTCATTATAGCAATAATATTTTATGATTTATAATAAGTATTAATTGTATTATTAAAATTAAATTTATATAAAATAATAAAATAATGCATTAAGCAACTATATGTAATGTTTGTTAGAATTTATATTTGCATTATTTATTTTAATAATTATATATTTTTACATTTTAGTAAGTAATCATTTTATTATTGGAATATAATTTATCTAATCATTTTAAATTCATATATTATTTATTAAATAACTACAAATAACAATGGTTGGAATTTATATTTGCTTAATGTGCATTAATAATTGAATTGAAGCTGGAAGGGCATCCGCTGTGTATAACATGTGCTAGATAAGTTGGTGGTTCATTCCAGATTAATAAAGGAACTAAGGCGAAAATAAAATGAATGAATGAATTTATATAATAGAATATTTTTGAATTATTATTATAATATAATAAAAAATATAATAATGGTTTGAATTTATATATTTATATTAATACTATTTTATAATTTATAATAGATAATAATTATATTATTAAATTATAATTTTCATAATAGATTAATGGCGACGCAGGGGTGCAGTAGGTAGTGCTATCGCCTCACAGCAAGAAGGTCGCTGGTTTGAGCCTCAGCTGGGTCAGTTGGCATTTCTGTGTAGAGTTTGCATGTTCTCCCTGTGTTTGTGTGGGTTTCCTCCGGGTGCTCCGGTTTTCCCCAGAGTCTAAAGACATGGGGTACAGGTGAATTGGGTAGGCTAAATTGTCCGTAGTGTATGTGTGTGACTGAGTGTGTGAATGTTTCCCAGGGATGGGTTGCGGCTAGAAGTGCAAAAAACGTGCTGGATAAGTCAAGGACTAATGAAGGGACTAAACTAAAAAGAAAATAAATAAATGGATAATAGACTAATTTTAAATTAATAAAATAATTTATATGAATTTATACAAAATATCTTTCAGATATCACATCTCAATAATACATTTTATATTATTATTTTCAAATTGTATGTGAATGCTATATTCATTATATAATATAAACATATATTTCATCTACATTTCAGCAGTTTCTCAAAAGTATGTATTAAACTACTGTACTTGAAAGATTTGCAGGCCAATTCATCCATCAATTACCCTAACCAAATTCCTATAGAAGCCAAAATCTAAAGGTCAACAAAGCAATATTTTGGTCATATTTACCCAGCAGTCGACCGGAGCGGTGGTCCAGCTTTGATCTGTACTCTCACATTATCTGAAACAGGCCAAGCTTCATCTCAAATTTGACCTGACATGCAAAAGCAAATATCATCTGCTTGAGTGGCCATAGCAGACAAGCAATTACGGCCATGTTGACAGAAAGGCATGCCGGATCTTCTTTAAAGCTCACGGAAATCTTACACACACTTGAAGATTCTTGAGAGTAAATGGTACTGTATGAGCAAAACGACCTTGCAGGAAGCAAGAACAAACCACTGAAAATGTCACATAAAAGAACATTCAAGCAATTACCTGAGAAGCTAATCTAATCACAGAGCAATACACTACACAGAGTAAAAAAAAATAAAAAATAGAAAAACAGACAACACAAAATCAAAGCACATAAAAGAGAATACACATATATGCTACGTCGAGAAAACAAGCACAAACAACTAACAAGCTACACTGATTTCATTACGCTGTTTGAGCATTGAGTTTAATTCAATACCAGCTCTCAAAATATCGTCTTCAAGGGATTATATCAAAATACTGTAACTTTTCTGAAGTGTGCCATACGTATAGTCTAAGTTGTTATCGTAATTGTTGTTCTAATCATGTACGGGCTGACAGTATTGTCTGTCACTTGCTTTCCAAAAGACAAAAACAAGCATTACTGTGTGATTAAACCTAAGAGAATGAAGTTAAAATGACCCTATAGTTTATGTTATGTGATCCAAAGCATTCCTGAATGTTTTTACATTTGTAAGAATTTAAATAATATCACAATATGTCCAAGTACATTTTTCGAAATATGCAGAGTATGTACACATCACAAGTATGATAATGATTCTATACTAGGGCTGAGCGATTTAGGGAAAATATATAATTGTAATTTTATAGGCAGATTCTGTTAAATTTTGTAAAGTCAAGATTAAGCTCAATATTGTAGTTTACACACTTTAAATAAAAGGAATACAACTTTTTTTTGTAACCTGAAAGGGCTTTATTTTAACGAGCTAGGTGCAAAGTCTGAAGCGCAAGGCACAAAAGTATTACTTTTGCTATTTTACGGACGGAACAGTGTTTAGCTTATTCTCTTAATTGGTTATGGATGTGTTTTGAAAATAAAACCAATCAGAATTTCATCTCTCCTTCCCTTTAAGAGTCAGTTGCTTCGAGCTATGGCGTATTTGCTATTTACAGACACTTTGTAGAGTGCAATTTAACACAACTGCCTCTAGGAGTCGCCAATGAAAATAAAAAAGACACGTACAAAAAATGTGCGTACGCCAGCCATGAAGTTAGTAAATCCAAACGTGAGCGATTCTGAGCATGAAACCTGGTGTACGCAAAGTTTTTGTGCGTACGCAGCGTTGATACATGAGGCCCCTGATGTTTACGCTCATAATGTTTATATTATTTGCAAATTACTAACCTCATGTGGAGCTCTGAATCTGTCTCTATTTTCAGAGTATATTACTGTCCATGAGAGGTTGCATTTCGGTCGCGAACGCACACTTTGAGAGTCTTTCTGTCTGAGTGAATGAAATATGCTGTTTTCATATTATGGTATTTTTATCCCTTAGAAGAGTCAAAAACATACATACAGCACCCTTAAGTTTTGTAACAACTTGATGGTGAAAAAATAGTGTGTGATTTTGTATTTTTTTTTTTTTTTTGTGTGTGAATTATCGCTTTAAAACTAAAATAGTTTGATACTAACACCCAAAAACTTCTCTTGATTTCAGGAGGACTTTAAACTCTCTTGCAATATTTCATCAACCCCATCAACCCCATACACTTTAGAGGACATGCTAACATTTACTCCTGTGTTATTAATTTCACAAATGGACTTAAGCTAATTGGAGACCATTATTCTGTTGTATGACACATTAGTCCGGTGGTCACCTTCAAGAGCATGTACTGACAAGTCTACACAACTTGGCTATTAACATTCTCATTAAGTGCATGATAAAGTGCCTTCTTTATAGTGAACAGAACACACCCCTTCATGAGCTGCGATTCACCTCCCGGCGGGATGGATAAAAATGTCCTATTTAGATTAATCTCCTATGTTTAACTTTAAATATTAACAAATAGAGTACATTATGACTTTACAAGATGACTTCTTACTATAGTGACTTGTGGTAATATGCACAAACATGCTGTGTCAAACAATATATTACTGCTTGAGGATTTTGAGTTCATAAATGACAAACAAATATTGTATCTAATAGGGAGAGACTGTAACCAGGGGAAGTAACACTGACAGCAGAGGTGTGGATCCACATGCAGGTTTGATAGCGAGGTCAGGCCAGCAATGGTCAACATGGGGCAAACAAAGGCAATCCAATATCGTAGTCAGTAAGCAGGAAGATGGTCAGAGGCAGGCAGCAAACAGGATTAAACAAATAAACAAGGCAAGAATCAAAAACACGGTAAAGCCAGACAATGGAAACACAGTGTAATGTCTCTAGAACAGATAAGACTCAGCAACAAGTGTTTTTTTTAAAGGTGAATATATAGTCTGTGTAATCAGTTTAAAAGCAGCTTTAGCTGTGAGTGTCTAATCAATGGTGACCTGGAGCAGGTGTGTGTGTTGCATGACTGGAACTGTAGTCCATAAAGCGGCAGATTTGTAGTATGAATGTGAATGTTTTCCAGTGATCTATGGTGTTTAGATTGCTGGTGATCGTGACTGAGAGATATTAGCTGAATTTAGTAATCATAGTAAATTATTACAGAGACCTTTCCATGTTAATGCAATACATTCAGGCATGTGGATCCATATAAACAATGGTGGAAACAGAAAAAAACGATGTCAGACTAATTTAAAAATATCAATTGTGTGGCCTGTGTGACCTCATGACAAGTTCACTAGACCAAATTAATAAATGTGACCCTGATGCCAAAATTAGAATTAATTAACACAATAAACCCCTACACTTAACATCAAGTACACAAACAAAAAACTAGTGGAAAAAAATAAAAAAACAATAATAAACAAAACTAATAATAATAAATAACAATCCATTGATTAACTATATTTATTACTTAACCAAACTACTTCAGGCACAAAAAGTTAATTTATTGAAGTTTGTGGAAAATCTTTTTGTTCTTAGACGTCGCTCAAGGGGAATCCACTCAAAATATTTGTTTAAGGGGTGTGTGGTATCTTCTAGTGTTTTATGTGCCATCTTCAACACCTGCTGTTCGTAATAGGATGCAAGACTTTGAAATGATGCTTGTGTGTCTCTAATAGCAATATGTTGTATTACCCATAATAAATGTGCCCCCTTAGCTGACTCAGGAGGGAAGACATAGCAAACACAGCTGCTTTTAGGGGTTTGTTTGCCACACAAAAGTGTTCTTGAAGATTCATATGATAACAGTTGAACCACAATCACATGCAACATGCTTTGATAATGTTTTTTGGGTGCTTTTTTGTATTTAACCGTTAGGGCACAGCTGCCCAAAATGGCATTTGCGAGTTGGATTAGCGATTGAAATGCTGCAGGTTCCAATCTCTGCCATAGCAAGCATTGTAGATGGTGGGAGTGAATAGGAGGAGCTCTGTCCACCCTGAATGCTATGAGTCCCTTGAGCAAAGCACTGATCCCCCAACTGCTCTGTTTGTGTGTTCACTGCTGTGTGTGTGCACTTGGATGTTTTAAATGCACAAATTCAGAGTATGGGTCACCATACTTGGCCACATGTCACTGTTTTTACATTGTGCTGTCTATGGAGGATGAGGGGAGCTCTCGGATTTCATCTAATATATATATATATATATATATATATATATATATATATATATATATATATATATATATATATATATATATATATATATATATATATATATATATTTATGCATACAGTGCATGTCTGAGCTCCAGCGTTCTTCTGTAGAGAGAGGTTCTCCACCTTACAGCAGGACAACTGTCTGTGCAGCAATCCACCAATCATGCCTGTATGGTAGAGTGACCAGACGGAAGCCCCTGCCCGCCTAGAATTTGCCAAAAGGCATCTGGAGGACTCTCAGACCATAAGACACAAAATTCTCTGGTCTGATGAGACTAAAATTGAACTCTTTGGAGTGAATGCCAGGCGTTACGTTTGGAGAAAACCAGGCTCATCAATAGGCTAATACCATCCCTACAGTGAAGCATGGTGGTGGCCATGGAAGCATTGCAGCCTAGGGTGCATCAACAAAGTATTGAGCAAAGGCTGTAAATATTTATGTACATGTGATTTTTCAGTTTTTTTCATTTCAATCAATTTGCGACAATTTCAAAAAAATATTTTTTCACGTTGTCATTATGGGGTGTTGTGTATATAACTTTGATGGAATACATTAATTTAATCCATTTTGGAATTTGTAACATAAAAAATGTGGAAAAAGAATAGCGCTGTGAATACTTTCCGGATGCCCTGCAGGGCTCAAAATTAACCTTTCTGCTTGGTAGTGCCGGTGCTCTTAACTTTAAGCATTTAGGCACATCAGCCAAAATTTTGTCGCACCCACCAATTATAAGCACTGTTCCTACAAGTTTTATACAAACATATTTATTGCATTTGAAATCAACAGTAATCAAACTAACAAGCAAAAAATATATATGCATGTGTGAGGAAAGTAGGAAGTCTCAACGAAATCCTGTTATCACAAGAAAAAACATTTTTAAACCATAACTGAGTGATCAAAAGATACACGGACCGCTCACCGACCCAGCACGCACTGCTTGACATGAATAAATCTGTTAATGATATAACTGTGCTGTTCTCACGGGTGGTGTCTGATATTGCACTGATGCTTTTGACCTATACTGTATCTTATTATATGCATACGTCATGTTAATAGCAATACCGGTCTTTTCATGAGTAGCGATATTAGTTGTGATGGTGTACGTGGTGTTAAATTTTACATATATGAAAGATAGATGTGACAAGATGTGGCAAACAGTTACCTGAAAATTCCATCCCATACACTTTTCATAGCAGACACTCCGAAAAGTGTAGATGATGCATGGTGGATTAAAATTCAGCACATGATCATTACTAAGATGTGTCATTATTTGTAACTTTAGATGCCATGGTTTCTAAAACAAAATCTGTCAGTGTTATCTTCGTTCTCATCTTCAGCGATTTACAAATTTTTGCGGTAGTAGCTCTCCCTGTCATCCCAAGTCAGAAGGCCAATAAGAAGAGCGGGAAGGCGGGGCAAGCATTACAGACTTGGCTTTGTTTCCTGCAGCAAGTTGACATGACAACTGTTTTAAACCATTCCTGAGCACTGCGTTTTGCGTTTCAAGTGCAAAGATGCATTCTGCGTGAATGTCTCCCGAATCGCATGTGGTGAACATTTTGCAGTAAAATCTGGTCGCACACAACAATTTTATGCTCTCGCAAAAATGCTCCCAAATATATTTTTAGGTCGCATAGATAAAATTTCGGGCACATATGCGACCAAAATGGTTGCAATTTCAAACCCTGCACTATTTCTGTGTGTTTTGAAAATCTCTGGGGACTGGAATGGAGTTATTAGCGTAATCAATAACATAATTGTCCTTTTGTATTAACTAATACTTTAATTTGCACATTGTCACTTGCAACTTTCCACTCTCATCAACACTTTTACAGGATTGCAGTATTCAGTGACTCTGGCCCTTGATGTGTAAAACATCAGCGTACGCTCGACCCAAGAGGAATAGGGTCTTTAATTAAGCTGGAAGAGGGTGAATGGCAGAGGTCAGCACCAAGACTCAACCTCTCCGCTTTAAATAAACCATCTTTGACATCTGCTGCCTGCCATCCATTTTCACAACCTTCACTGACAACACAGAGGAGCAACCATAAATATCACTGACAAGACCGAGCGACATATCCCGGACCAAACGGATTAAATATACAAATGTGTTTTATGGAGGTCAGCACGCAAGAGCTTACATCTCAACTTGGATGGCACATCATTTTCTGATCAAGGTCACCTTTTCCATCCCTTCCAGAGTCACTCAAATCTAAGCCAAGATTGTGTTTTTTTTTTTCTCCCCTTTTTCCTTTTTACTAAATCAACCTGTCCTGCTCCATAAAACAAGAGCAGAAATTATCCATATTTCTCTTTCATGGTGTGTGACAGCTTGTATAAGAGAGTAAAGCATAATAGTGTGTTTAGTAAGTGTCCTTGTCTGTTTTGAAGAATTCAGACTGGCACCGTGAGAGTTTCATTAAGCGTCGGTCTGGGGTTTGAGGGATTGACATCATTGATTGTGACGAACGTGTGTAATTCAAGCAAGATGTCATTTTCATCTCCTGTTTATCATGTGAATTGGCGTTTGGACGCGATGCGGAGGCCCTCAGCTCTGTCGTTTGCGTTTGAAAGAGATGTCGCTTTTTCATTTACGCCTGTTCAAAACAAGTGAACCGTGACCATTATTGCCTTCTTGTCACGACAAGAGTGAGATGGAGGATTTCATTGATGCAGTCGATCTATGAGAGGTATGGGGAAACATGTACAAAGGTGTGTTTTTTTACTTCTTAGGTCTTTTATGTCATCAGTGAAAACGCTGCAACTTGCTTTGAAACCCAAGATTCAAAGAGTGTGGTTTCAAAGATTTATTGGTCTTTGAATATCTTTTTTCATTGTGGAAGGTGTTTTTACTATTATTTTGATTTTAATATAAATATTTGATACTATTTTATTCCTTATATGACCTGTGGATAGTGCACATAGAATTCTTGCTTACATATTTAATGATTTATTTTTAAATATGTGTTGTTCTTGTAAAACATTATGTCCATTAGCTATAGATTATTATATAATCATATTTCTTGATATGGGCGTTATGGTGGCTCAGTGGTTAGCACTGTCGCTTCACAGCAAAAAGGTCGCTGGTTCGAGTCCTAACTGGCGTTTTTGTGTGGAGTTTGCATGTTCTCCCTGTGTTTGTGTGGTATTCCTCCAGGTGCTCCGGTTTCCCCTCAATCCAAAGATATGCGCTATAGGTGAATTGGATGAACTAAATTGCCGTGTGTGTAAGTGTGTGTATGAGAGAATGTATGGGTGTTTTATCAGTACTTGGTTGGAGCTGAAAGGGCATTCACTGCATAAAATGTATGCCTGAATAGTTGGAGGTTCATTCTACTGTGGTGACCCCTGATAAATAAGGGATTAAACCTAAGGAAAATTAATGTAAGTGTTTAATCCAACATATAAGAATGATTTCTGAACAATCATGTAACATTAAAGCTAAAAATCCAGTATAGTGCTGTGAACTTAGCATAGCCATCACAAGAAGTTGGAAATCTAAACCCATATTGGTATACTGTTTAAGCAAATTCCACCCACAAGCATAGGACTTGCTAACAACATGTTAAATATTGTTAGCTAAAAGGGACAAAATGCTAACATCAAGCTGAAAGGTACAAGAAAAAAAATAAAAACTGTACTCAAACATGTCAACCATTTGCAACCCATGCTATAAATATGCTAACATACTAATTCAGGTTAGAAACATGTTCGCAACATCCTGTGCTAGCAATATGCTAACCATGCATGAAACATTCAACCCAGGCTCATTCTGAAATTGTAGTCTTGCCGGAGACCACGATTTAAGTAGCCGGAGGTACGTATGGCTGCATTTTCCTTTTTAAAGCGTTAAGCGTGAATTTTCATTTTTTTAAGCGAACGCTACAGAGCGGTGTGACGCCGCTCCTCTTCGGGCTCGCTGGCTGACAGCTCACCTCCGTGTGAAGGGCTTTCCCGCCGCAACCAGTTTGTCCGGTTAGCTCATTGTGTACATCGATGGAATGGAGACCTGGAGGGGAGCTGACAGCGATGACAGCGATGACCCTGTTCGAGTCCGGGGAAGAGCGGTTCCAAAAATCAAGTAAGACAAAAACAGAATCCAAAACATAAAGTGAATGAGTTCATAACAGGGTGAGAATGTGGTGAAATCTGATAACACAGTCAAAATCAGACAAGGGCTTTTCTTTTTCTGGACGGCTTTTGTAAATTGTTGCTTGGCTTTAGGGAAGCAAGTGGGTGGGCGGGGGACGGGTCAATCGGTAAAACGGTTGGGTTTAGGGAAGGAGGAGGAGGGTGGGTCGGCCGATTGGCCAGTCACCCGGTCAATCATTTAGTCAGTCGTACAGACGGTCACTCGACATCGGCCTCCGGCGGCTTTACACAAGAACATTACGGGCGCCAACGGGGATCGCCAACGGGGATCGCGAACGGGG
The DNA here is from genome assembly GCF_052040795.2 of Danio rerio. NCBI lineage: Eukaryota > Metazoa > Chordata > Actinopteri > Cypriniformes > Danionidae > Danio > Danio rerio. The sequence goes on from NC_141031.1 coordinate 35,902,096, forward strand.
CTCGCGAACGGCGATCGCAGATTCGCGAAAACAAAAACTGCACAAATACGTACCTCCCGGGTTGTATTTTGCGGTCTCCAGAAATAGCATAATTTGTATAGAATAATTAACACGTTTTATCAACGTATTATCAACTCTCTAAATCATGTAAACAAAATGCTAAATCAGGCCAAAGCATGGTTGGTAATTCCATGCAAAACATGCTAAATCTTTGAGTAGAACACGAAACGTTAAGCTTACATTAAGTTTGTGTTGTTTTAATAGTATTTCACACTTTTTTAAATTTTAAAACAAGCCCTGGTAAGCATAGACAATTTTTACCCCTTTTTTTACAGTGTTATAAACATGGACTTTGCTGTTATGATCACTAAATAGTCACAATGGTTAAAATATGGCTGCATATTGAAAATGTAGTTGATTTTTTTTTCTTTTTTTTTTACAGTAGTTTGACTACAACATGCATGTATGTTTGTTTGTACACTACCTGACAAAAGTTGTCACCTATACTTTAAGTTTATCATTTGGTATCAGAAGTGGCATATATAAAAGGCAAAGCCCTTTAGATAAAGCTTACTTTACCAAAATAAAATATGATCATGCCTTGATTTTTATTTATTTAATTAGGACAGTAAGGTCTGACTTTGCTTAGACAAAAGTCTTGTCACTTGACAGAAATAATTTACAGTATAGAATATAAAGTTAAGGTAAACTGGAAAAATAATTAAAATTGTGTATGACTCCCATGAGCTTGGACGACTGCATCCAATCATCTCTGCAATGACATATTAATAAAGTCATCTGGACTGGCAAAGAAAGCGTTCTTGCAGGACGCCCAGAGTTCTTTAGGAATTTTTAGATTCATCTTCAATGCCTCCTCCTTCATCTTACCCCAGACATGCTTAATAATGTTCATCACTGGTGACTGGGCTGGCCAATCCTGGAGCACCATGACTTTCTTTGTTTTCAGGAACTTCCATGTAGGGGCTGAAGTAAACCTGTGGTTTGTGATCTAATGGGGCATCACAAATGTCTTGATACCTCAGGCTGTTGGTGTTGCCATCCACTATGCAGATCTCTTGCACGTCCCATACTGAATGTAACCCCAAACCATCATTTTTCCTTCACCAAACTTGACTGATTTCTGTGAGAATCTTGGGTCCATGCAGGTTCCAATAGGTTTTCTGCAGTATTTTTGATGATTGGGATGCAGTTCAACAGATGATTCATTGGAACAATCTACCTTCGGCACTTTTCCAAATGATCAACTAGAAGTCAAGTTATTATTTGTTGCTCTGACTTTTGTCAGGTAGTGTATGTATGCACGTATGTATCAAAAATACGGTGTATAATTTTATGAAACATTATGCTGTAACATAAATGCACCACACTCAATTATCTTTATGTAAATAATAACTGTAGATATTACTCAATGTTTTCATTGTGTTAAAACAATGAACTACTGATTCATCTGATTCACACAAGTAAATGAAACTTCTATTTTAAGGCCTGCTGAATCATCTCTGATGAATAGCAAACATCCGCCACGCCTCCAGTAACTCAAACCCCATCAGTGCACAGAATGAACTCTGTAATTTACCAATTAGTAATTAACAGAGCACTGACATTAAAGGCACTAGAAGTTAATAATCGCCTACTTGGCCTCTCCGTTCGATGACTGTCTGCCATTATGCTTATGTCTCCATGGATACACTCTGAGAGGACAGGCCTGTTGTCCCAGCATTGGCAATAGGATGGCGGAATGATGCTAAGTGGCCTCTCCACCCAATTAAAGAACACCAATGATCCACCATTGCTTTAAATCCATACTTCCCATCTCAGTCTCTGCACATAATATCGCCACCTTAGAATTATAAAGTTCTGAATGTATTCTGAGCTATTTTGAGATTGGATTTTGAGGTTATTGTAATCAATTTAGCAAAATTAAGGGGAACAAGTCAATGTTGTACATGAAATGGACTGAGACCCTGCAGTCTTTCCTCTTGGATTTCCAGCTGTGGTGGCAGGCCTTTTACACAGATCTACCAACTACCCATGGCATTATTTCAATGACAAATGTCGTGAGCGCAGTATAACAAGTTGATATCACATTTATGTAATATGAGCATGTCAATCTCTTTGCTTGCGCTTTGATTTCCTCTGCTCGTGCACAACACTCTATGCACACCCTCAAATATACGCTGCTCAAATGCAGATTTTCTTGTGCGCTCTCAAATAAACTGCTGAAGTGCGATTTAGTGCGTTCATGTAGTATGTCTCCAACATTTAGTAGATTGGCTAGGAATATTTATGAATGTATTTAATAGACCTACAGAGCGGCATTAATGCTGGCCTAACGCATCACGCACCTGTCAGTCATTAAATCAATCAGTCAGTCAGTCAGCATGTCACCTTAAAGGGTTAAACAAATAACACACAGCACTATGATTACAGAAAAGTTTGCGCTGTTATAATTCACTTACCTTTTATTATGTTTTGGTGCGATTATAACCCGCTATTAAAAGACAAAAACAATGACTGGATGTTTTGATTGAGAAGCTGTAATGTAGCCGTAGAGGGATGAATTTTGGTGTGGCGCCCCGCCATGAATGAATGAATGTAGCGGAAACCAAGCCCTGAATAGCATTCTGAATGTAGAATATGAATGTAGAATATGAATATGTAGAATTCTTCTCAAATTTATGAATTAACGGTTTTGGAGCAAAAAATAAATAAATAAATAAAAGTTTTAAATTAAGCTAAATATTTTTCGATTAACAATTGATTAATAATATAATTACTATATTATTTCTTTATTTTATTTTAATTAACAATTTATTTTATTACTTTATATTAATTTTATCATTTTATTTTAAAACATTAAAATTGTGTTGCAAAACACATCATCTAGATGAGATTATATATAATAAATAGTTAATAAATAGTTAATATTGCATATTTTTTAAACATAAAATGAGTGTTGTACAACTCATCAATGATATTAAATTAAAGGGTTTTTTTTTCTAGAAGGTCATATAAATAAATATATATATTTAAATAAATAATAAAGTTTGAAATGAAACAAACAATTTATATATAGTAAAAATGTTACATATAAAATAATAGTTTTTTGATGTTATAATTAATAAAACCTAAAATTAGTGCTGTACAATACATCAACGTGCACAGTATGAGGAAGCTACATTCAATGCAGATTCATGTTTATTCAATACCCTTTTTTTTCATTTTTTGTTTTGTCATATACAGTATATAGTTACATTATAACTATATAGTATATAGTTATGACTATTTTAGTCATTTTTTACAATTTTTTGAAAAAAATTTTTTTTTTTACAATTTGAAAATGCATTACATTTATATTGTTGCAACAATGATGCATGACAAAGTTAATTTAATTAACTTTACTTACTTTTCTTGACTATTTGAGCTTCAAGGTTTGATATTATAAAAATGTTTAATATTTCAAGACATTAGAAACTAAAAGAATATACAAAATAATATAATTATTCAGCAAAAACACACAATTGCTATCATGTAATTGCACAGATTGTATCCAAGTCATCAATTCAGAATGTTTTCATAGGGTTTTCATAACGCGCTGCATCTTTTATGTCAAAATGCATTATTATTTTTGATTTTTGATTTAACACAGCACTATACAGTTAAAGTTTGGCTTGATGGAGATACATATTTGGTTTTCTAAATAAAAGCAGTCCGAAAATATCCACAACTTTAAATGAATAAAAAAATAAATGAATAAATAAATAAATAAACAGATAATAAATAAATAAATAAATACATAAATAAATAAACAAACAGATAATAAATAAACAAATAATAAATAAACAGATAATAAATAAACAAATAAATACATAAATAAATAAATATGTAAATAAATAAATAAATATGTTAATTTCTGTATTATTGCAAGGTTATAACTCTGAAGCAACAATATAAAGTAGCAGAAGCACAGACAACAATATAACATTAAAATAAATATTGGTCATCCAAACATGATGCAACTGCAGACATGGCCAGTACAAATGTATTCTGATGCATGTCTACATATGTATGTATTTCTCATAAAATCATATTTTTTACAATCAAATGAGAGTTCATTTACTCTCTAGGTGTCAGAAGCAAGAAGCAGAGACCACTAGTTCCTCCTGCTGTGACCTGTGGTTTACTCTAACCTGACACATACGATAAATCTACTGTAATTCTATTCAAAAACACCCTCTCAATCTTCTCAGCAGGAATAACGTATTCAGCTCTATTGTGGGAATATGTTTAGTATAATAGCTTTTCCCTCTTATGAGAAGGAAAGAGTTCACTGTGTGTTCCTATGCAGGGTCAAAAAAGCTCTGCCATCAGGCCTCGAGGTCATATGCATTTATACTGATTATTGTCCCGGAAGGCATAATTTATATAATATTTTCTGGCTTGAATTATTACATGCATCCTGGAAAGTGGAATGCATTACAATTAATCTTAATGTGCATTTTATATCAGTCCAAAGAAATGATAAGTATTTAGAATAAGCATAGTCAACTTTTGTCTCCTACTATTACTACTACTATACTTGTATATGAAAAAAAAATAATAATAATAATTAATAATATTAATATTCTAGATTACATAAATAATATTCTAGACTACTAAAATGTAGTTGCATTTATTTAAATTATAGAAATAAAAATTATAACACTATTGAAATAAAGTATTTTTCAATTAAATTAAAACACAATACAACATTTTATTCATATATTCATATAAACATAAATATATATATATATATATTGCTTTTTCATATGAATTTCCAGCCAATCCGTTCATAGCATATAACTTTCCTGTGTTGCCAAGATATGATTTAACAGAGGCAGGGCACTCATAATTTCCTGTTCTTTTTTAGTAAATGCCCACTCTTGTTGCCCCCTAAAGCTCTATTGATTCACAAATGATTGACTTGTGGCCATCATTTGAGGCCTGATCGCATTAGGAAAGAATGGCACCCGCATTCATTGCCAAATCTGAAGGCGAGAGAGTTTTGTTGTTGGAAGAGATGGACGACGCGCCAGAGCCCAGCGGTGAAATATGAATAATTTTCTAGGGCCCTGCTATGTGCCCTGAAGGCAGGCTCGCTCACAAACTGCAGAAATCACCACCATTCTCTCTCTTCCTCTGTTCCTCTCGGCCTTTCTAGTCTTTCCTTCAGATGCTCAGACTCTCTTTTTTTGTCAATCGCGGGTCAATAAAAAAAACCCGGCCCACTCATTTCCAACAGCTCTACAGCAGGCGCCGGGCATTAGTCTGAATGCAGGTGTGTTTTCAGCCTCGGCTTTTCTTTACCTCAAATGGACCTCTTACAAGTGTGCTATACGTATAACTGAACTAAGATCACCCCTATATCATCATCTACATATTTGTATCAAGCTGAAAAAACTGATCACGGATTAGTTTGTTTATTAGTGTATGGGGCTTTATCAGCTAGAGACTGACATATTGCTGTTAATGCGTTTGTAATGGTGAAAAGATGCCAGCTGCTGACATCATTGTAGTCAACACAAAAACAAAATTGACTCTATTTAGTTTCTTGTTGTGAACAAGTCAAAGAAATTAGGTTTTGTGCTTCATTCACTTCCATTCATTTATTTTAAGATTATAAAGTGACCTACCACATGCTGCTTGTATGTACTGCACATGTTTTGTTTTTTTATTATTATTTTAGATTTTTAACTCTCACTCTGATTGTAGCTGATTTGCATTTTATGAATCACCATTGACTGCATTTTGTGCAAATTATTTTCTTTTAAAGGAATAGTTCACTGTGCACAGGTCTACTGATTTTGCATTATGCATATAGTAAATAGTATGCATCTGGCCACTGCTTGAAGTTGGTTTTAAAAATAGTATATATACTTTTATCAGAAAAAAAAATAAATAAATAAATAAAATAAATAAATAAATACATAAATAAAAGAACGAACGAACAGACGGACAGACGGACGGACGAACGAAAGAAAGAAACGAACGAATGAACGAACAAACGAACGAACGAACGAACAAACAAATAAAAACACATCAATCTGGAGCATAAGACATGCGCTAACCCACTAGTCGCATTTGGGTTATTTTGCTAATCGATTTTTGTGCTTTGGAAAGCTTAAAAATAAAAGCCACTAACCAATGCCATCATTCATCACTTTTTGGGGCCCCCCAAAATAATATGCATTTGTCAAATGGTTTAGATCTTACCTTGAAAGGATTACTATGTCAGTATAGGTGACCATAGGTCAAGGTGGACACCCATGACATGTGGAGTCCCACAAGGCTTAATTCTGACCCCTCTCCTGTTTAACGTTTATATGGTTCCTATGAGCCAAATAATGAGAAAGAACCAAATCTCCTACCACAGCTATGCTGATAACACTCAGATCTACATAGCCTTACTGTAATGACTTCAGCCCCATTGAAACCCTCTGCCCATGCATTGATTAAATGAACAGTTGGATGTGCCAAAGCTTTCTTCAATTAAACAAAGAGAAAACTGAAGTCATTGCGTTTGGGAACAGAGAAGAAGTTCTTAAGGTGAATGCGTATCTTGGCTCTAAGTGTCCAACCAAAAATAAAGTCAAGAATCTTGGTGTGACTCTGGAGTGAGATCTGAGTTTCAACGGTCATGTCAAAGCAGTTAGTAAATCAGCATACTATCATCTCAAAAACATTGCAAGAATTATATGCTTTGTTCCCAGTGAGAACTTGGAGAAACTTGTTCATGCTTTTATCAGCAGCAGGGTGGATTACTGTAATGGTCTCCTCACTGGCCTTCCCAAAAAGACATTCAGACAGTTGCAGCTCAACTTGAACGCTGCGGCCAGGATTTTGACCAGAACCAGTAAATCAGAGCACATCACACATGTCCTCAGGTCTTTACACTGGCTCCCAGTTACATTCAGAATAGAGTTTAAAATCCAGACTGAAAACACGTCTGTTTAGCTGTGCCTTTACTGAATGAGCACTGTGTTATGTCCAACAGATTGCACTAATATGTTTCTTTCTTATTTTTCATTATTTTATAACCAGTTTTAACACATTTAATCTGTTTTTAATAATTTTTATTATTTGTTTTTATTTTTATTAAACTTGTCTCTTTTATTTTGCTTTATCTAAAGCACTTTGAATAGCCACTGTGTATGAAATGTTCTGTATTATTAAACTTGCAGCTTGTATCTATTTTTGCATGTATTGCGAGAAACTTCATCCAAGTTTGTTGTTTCTCCTGTTCTCTTCTGTCAGTACAGATAATACCCATAATTAGGGCCAGACAAAACCTGTGGACTTAAGAAATATATAAATTATTATTTTTTTTAAAATGATTTTAAGAGCATAAACATTAAAACTTCATAATACATTTGTTATTCCTTTAACTTATTTGAAAACTCAAATAAAATTGTTAAAAAAAAACTTTTGATTTATATTTAATCAATTAGAACTACTTATAATATAATATATCCACTAATACACAACCTATATATAATGTTCATAGTACATCCATCTGTAAATATCACCATAGTTTTTCTAAAACTGCACTTTATAACTTATATCTGTATCCTGCACTTGCTGCTATTGCACTGCTGGTTAGACCTAAACTGCATTTCGTTGCAGTGTACTTGTACATGTGTCATGACAATAAAGTAGAATCTAATCTAATCTAAAAGACAATTAAATATAACTATATTTAATTATTCAACACACACACACACACACACACACACACACACACACACACACACACACACACATACATACATACATATATATATATATATATATATATATATATATATATATATATATATATATATATATATATATATATGCAGGTGCAGATTCCATGTGGCTCTACTCATAACCAGCACATTAGATGCAGGAGAAAAGGGCAGGAAAAAAGATCAGAGTGACTCTGACATGGGTCAAAGTGATATAACAAGGTGACTGGGTCAGAGAGTCACTGAAACAGCAATGCCTGTGGTTTTCTCACCTACCATAGTGGAAAGATTACCAACAAAACCATTTATTGATGGATGCGTGAAATGTAGCCTAATAAGGTGAGTTTCAAAGATGATTATAAACAGAATCAGTGTGACAACACACAGACCACAGTTTACTCTGCATTATAGCCTGCATAGCTTTTACTTTCAAATAAAAAAGTACTTTTTATGTCAAATACAAAATATACCCGATTTTATAAGTAAAACTGTTCACTTTAGAGTAAACATCTAAAAGGAAATCAATTCACCGCTTACACTTTTTCATTTCTTTTCATTCCTTTGATGCTGACCTATTCCACCCTCTCTCGAGCGCTCCATTTCTGAAGCAGATGGTTTTGGTCAATCAATCTCACCCCGTCTGTGTGATTTCATTGACATGGTTTGATCAAAGCATAATCAATAAGCAGCGTTAGTTTTGTGATTGTCTGACTGGTCACACACACAAGACACTTTTAAACATCGTAATCAACATGATCTAGATTCCCCATGGCGGTCCGGTCAGCCCATTTGAGGGTAGTACAATTTTAATAGATTAGCAACTGCAGGACAGATATGCTCTCTCTTTCTTTTTCTCTTAAGTGCTTCAAGGAAGTAAATCATGGTTCAGCTTTGTAGAGGTGACCGATTAGCCACACACGTATATTTGAACATGTAGTATTGGCGCTCAGAGTTTTGGTTGTAAATTATTTCTGGTTGTGTATAGACAGGAATGATGAAGGAGGTTAAAGGTTTTAGTGTGTCCATTGATGGTCTGAATCCATCAGGTTGCTAAAAAGACAAGCAGGAGTGAAATTTAATGCTGCTCTTTTAATCAACAGTTTTAAGAAGATATTGACTTCTTTAGATCCCCTGAGAAGGTCATCCATCATTCAACTATTTTAGATATTAAAGCTGAAACAAAATATAGTTGAGGATCTGGAATAAAATTTGGATGGATAAATGGATGGATAGATATGGATGGAGTAAAATTTGGACCGATCGAGTAAAATTTAGATGGATGGATGGATGGATAGATGAATGAATAGAAGGAGGAAGTTTGGATGGACTAAAATTTGGACAGATGGATGGATGGATGAATAGAGTAATAATTTGTACAGTGACAAACGGACAGACGGATGGATGAATGTATAGTAAAATTTGGATGAACAGATAAATAGATGGATGGAGTAAAATTTGGATATAATAAAATGAAGGACATATGAAGTAAAATGTGGATAGATTGAGTAAAATTGTATAAAAATTGTTATCTTAAAATAGATGAATGAATAAATGGATGGATGGATATATGGAGTAAAATGTGGACAATTGGAGTAAAATTTAGATGGATGGATGGATAGATGAATAAATGGATGAAGTAAAATTAGGACAAATGGAGTAAAATTTAGATAAATGGTTGTATGGTGTAAAATTTGGACAGTGACAGAGGATGGATGGATGTATGTATGGATGAATATTAAAATTTGGATGGATGGATGGATGAATAGATGGATGGAGTACAATTTAAATGGAAGGGTGGATGGAGTAAAATTTGGACAGTGTGATAGACAGGTGGATGGATAGATGAATGGATAGTAAAATTGGGATGGATGGATGAATAGATAGATGGAGTAACAATTGGACAGATGGAGTAAAATATGGATGGTTGGATAGATAAATGAACGGATGATGTAAAATTATAGAACGGATGGAATAAAATTTGGATGGATGGATGGATGAATGGGTGGATGGATGGATAAATAGATTGAAGGATGAAAATTGAATAGATTTAATAGATTGAAGGATAAATATGGATGGATGGATGGATGGATGGATGGATGGAGTAAAATTTGGACACAGTGACAGACGGACAGATGAATGGATAGTAAAATTTGGATGGATGATTGAATAGACTGATGGAGTGAAATTTGGACAAATGAAGTAAAATCTGGAGGGATGGAGTAATATTTAGATGGATGGGTGGATAAATGAATGTGTCAAAATTTGGATGGATGGATGGATTTATGGAGTAAAATTTGAATGGTTGGTTGGATGGATGGATGAATAGAACAATGGATAGATGTATCAAAATATTTACACTTTAAAATTAATAAAAAAAAAGCTCTTAAACTATTTTAATCAAATTATGAAGTAAACATAATAAGCAAGTAGTTTCAATAGTATATATCAGTCGTTGAAATGGGACAATAGCTGTATTTTTTATAGTGGAATCCTAAAGGAAAATCCTTTTAATTACTGTTGTACTGTGTTCTGGTATAAATTCAAAACAGATTCAAGAACCCCTGAAAAAACGAAGCATTACATATAACATAAGGAGAAGACAAAGCAACATGTCTAAAGTAATTTAACATCAAGAGGTGAAAAGTCAAAAGACACAATCTCACAGTGCATTACATGTTTTTTTCCAAACCGTTTGAAGCCAAAGAATGACATTAGAAACACTTTCCCCACCTTTCCCCCTAATTCTCTCTTTTCCTCTGTTCCCAGAATGCAATCTGACCAGAATGGCATCAGAAGTCCTAGCACGAGTCAAGGGAGCACTTCAGTCAGAGCTGCCGGGGTGCGCAGCATGAATAGATAAGATCCTCAACCTTGAGCAAAGCTCCCTCCTGAGGATCACTGGGGAATGAAAGGTCCTGCCTGGGAAACATTATTAAAAATCTCTACCTCTAGATATCAACAACTCTGCTGCTGTCAGCTGCACAAAATCTGCAGGTAGACTGACCTTGTTTGCAGCCCATGCAAGCGTATCACAAAAGAGTCCATGTATGCGTGTAATTTCACAAGGAATTGGCCGTTTCATTACGCACAGCTGGATTTGTGTTTCTAACAAATAAACGGAGCTGCAATTAAAGGGAGTTGCAAACCTGTCTGCATCATCTTTTAATATGAAACTGTAGCAATCAGCTTATCATCATCATTTGGTACTGCAGAAAATAACTTTGGGGCAGTTAACTATAATTCCTTTTCAAAAGTATGCATGCTGTTGAAATCATCAATAAATATTGTTTTGGAAAACATCTCAGAAACTGACTTGGGAAATTGATTTTGTTTCCCTAAAATTGTTCTGGTGAAACTATATACAGTGCTCGAATAATGGATTACAGCCAATTTAAAAATATATATATATTTTTATCCATTTCTCTGAAAATGGGCAATGTATTTTTGGTGCATTTGAACAACATATTTATTAAACAAATATATAAAATAATATTTAGGCCCACAAACGTTTTCAGAAATTAAAAGACAGCACTGACTAATCAAATGTAAATTTGCAGAAACTGTTTGTATACTGCAAAGTTTGTTATTTGGAGCACTTTTTCTTCTGAAAATCTTTACAAACTTTTGTGGATTGTAGAATTTCCTGATGTATAGCTTGTTTATCTGTTGCTTTCAATGGAAAAAAAATGGAGAAGTAAGTTTGTGTTTGTCATTTATAAGTAGAATAATTAAAAATAGAATGATATGCTAACTAGTACTAATGACTTATTTAGCAAATTTGAAAAAAAAAAAAAATCCACTAAACAGAATAAAACAAATTTTGACCCAATAGCAGTAACTTGCTTCAGTTGATATGACAAGACTATCTTTATTAGTAAAAAACAATGATCACCATTGAATGAATAAATGACATCTTTTTTATTTTTAATTATATTTTTTTTTGTACAATAAATTGTAACATCTGAGTTTTCATCAATCTGCAAAAGTTTGTACTTAACAAAAAACTTGTATTTAACAAATATGCACATACAGTGCTCAGCATAAATGAGTACACCCCATTTAGAAAATGAATATGTTTATTCATTTCTCAGTGAATAAAGGCAATGTATTTTGGCGCATTTAAACAAAACAGACTTTTTAAACAGAAGATTGTGAAGATTGATGACTCAGTGCAGGAGAAAAACAAAATCCTTGAAATATGCAGACACCCCAAAAAAGTGCATTGTCAATAAAAAATCTACAAAATTGTAATTTCTGCCTGTATATGTTTATTACAATTTATATATTTAAAGTTTATTTTTTTTTGTATTTATATATATATATATATATATATATATATATATATATATATATATATATATATATATATATATATATATATATATATGTGTATATATATATATATATATATATATATATATATATATATATATATATATATATATATATATATAGCATTTAGAACTGTCCTAATCATTCGTGGCATAGATTCAACAAGGTGCTGGAAATATTCCTCAGAGATTTTGGTCCATATTTACATGATAGCATCTCACAGTTGTTGCAGATTTGTCGACTGCACATCTTTACGAATGCTCCATTCTACCACATCCCAAAAGTGCTCTATTGGATTGAGTTCTGGTGACTGTGGAGGCCATTTGAGTACAGTGAACTCATTGTCATGTTTAAGAAACCAGTCTGAGATGATTCACGCTTTATGACATGGCACATTATCCTGCTGGAAGTAGCCATCAGAAGATGGGTACATTGTGGTCATAACTGGATGGACATGGTCAGCAACAATACTCAGGTAGGCTGCGGCATTGACAAAATGCTCAATCAGTACTAATGGGTCCAAGGTGTGCCAAGAAAATACCCCCCACACCATTACACCACCAGCAGCAGCCTGAACCATTGATGCAAGGCTGGATGGATCCATGCTTTTATGTGGTTGACGCCAAATTCTGACCATACCATCCGAATGTCGAAACAGAAATCGAGACTCATCAGACCAGGCAATTTTTTTTTTGTGAACCTGTGTGAATTGTAGCCTCAGTTTCCTGTTCTTAGCTGACAGGAGTTACACCCTGTGTGGCCTTCTGCTAATGTAGGCCACCCACCTTAAGGTTTGATGTGTTGTGCATTCAGAGATGCTCTTCTGAATACCTCGGTTGCTTCTTTGAGTTACTGTTGCCTTTCTTTGAGCTGGAATCAGTCTAAATATTCTCATGACCTCTGACATTAACAAGGCATTTGTGCCCACGAAACTGCCGTTCACTGGATATTTTCTATTTTTCAGACCATTCTCTGTAAACCCTAAAGACGGTTGTGCATGAAAATCCCAGTAGATCAGCAGTTACTGAAATACTCAGACCAGCCCATCTGGCACCAACAACCACGCCACGTTCAAAGTCACATAAATCATCAGACCATGTCTACATGCCTTAATGCTTTGAGTGGCTGCCATGTGATTGGCTGATTAAAAATTTGCATTAATGAGCAGTTGAACAGGTGTACCTAATAAAGTGGCCAGTGAGAGTATGTGGAGATTAATGTTCTGTTTGATTATGCATTTGTACTTTTTATTCATTAATAAACCACAATTATCATCTTATCAGTGCACAATTAAAAGAAAGCACGGTTTGTTTGTTTTTCAATCCAGATTATTAATATGATTATAAACCGGCTCACATTATCATCCAGTAATGCAACAAATAACATTAATTCGTTCATTCATTTTCCTGTCAGCTTAGTCCCTTTATTAATCTGGGGTCGCCACAGCGGAATGAACCGCCAACTTATCCAGCAAGTTTTTACGCGGATGCCCTTCCAGCCGCAACCCATCTCAGGGAAACATCCACAACCCATTCACACACACTACAGACAATTTAGCCTACCCAATTCACCTGTACCGCATGTCTTTGGACTGTGGGGGAAACTGGAGCACCCGGAGAAAACCCAAGCAAATGAAGGGAGAACATGCAAACTCCACACAGAAACGCCAACTGAGCCAAGGCTCGAATTAGTGACCTAGCGACCTTCTTGCTGTGAGGCGACAGCATTACCTACTGGCTACTGCTTCCCCACAAATAACATTAAGAGAGTTATTTTTGAAGTTATCTTTCACACCTTTTCAAAACTCAGAATGTTGTTAAATTAATATAGCTAATTTTTAAGGTATATCACAGATATTTACTTCCAAAAAGAAAATTTTTTTTTTTTTTTTTTTACATTTATTTATTTATTTTTTATATTGCATTGGTAGCATTGTAAGTCATCATTGTGAAGATCAGTGTTCTTTTTGGTCAGCATTTATGGCTAAAAAATAAGTATAGAACACTTCAATGAGAATATTAAAATCATTTTAAATCACTGGGACAAAATACCCAATAGAAAAGCCATCATCTGAAAACACATCCGCTCCATCTTTCATCTAAATACAACATAAAATCAGCTTTCATTGTCATCTGGTAATGGAGCAAAGACTTTGGGGCAGTTATTATTTTAATTACTCTAGAGAGAAACAAACCCTGCTCCAAAAGCTCTTTTGCGGTATGGCGTTTTAACATCCAAATAAACTGTACACAACAACTGTCCTCCATCAATTGGCTTAATTAGAGGCAGGATTAGCTGGGCCGAATTGGCCTCTAGGGGAGAACTTGGCTGCCCGGGGAACAGTATGTTGCCCCAGGCTTGCTTTTAAAACTCTGGGAGTATTTTACTGCCGCATGCTAATTGCTTTGGTGATTGGCCATTACTGGGAACTAACAAATCCACAGCCTATGTCCTCGCCCAGACCCCAGACACCGAGGTAAAAAGAAAGAGCCTTATGAAGTGGCTTTGAAAGAAAGCGTCCGACAGAGAAGGTTCCTCAATGGGGGATAGTTTTTATAGCAAGGCGTCTTTCCAAAGACGGAATGTGAACCACTTGTGCTCTCTTACACTTCCAAGTGTTCCTTTCAGCTTTGTTGCACATTCATACAGGCTCACGCATGCATACACAAGTGCTTGAAACAAGCAGGGCGCGAACCTACCTCAGCTCAGGCTTGTTATTGCCACTTCCTGCATTTGCCTTCCAAGTCCCGTGTTTGCGAAAGAAAAAAACGATGTTTCTTTGACTGACAGCAGGAAAGCAATGCTGGGTAGCTTTTAACCAGACTCCTGAGATACCTGAACTTTTTTTTTTTCTGCCGAATATACAAAGTGACAGCTAACCCTGGAACTTGCAAATAGTTTGAAAGTGTTTACAGGTATCTTCCTCACTCTAGGAGTGCTCAGGAACGATATTCGGGAATGCTCTCCAGGGGCTGATTAAGGGTGATGTACACTATGCAAAGCCGAGCCACTCTGCAAGCCAGGCATCCGTGTCAACAGTCCTGTCTCAAGCAAAAAAAAAAAAAAAAACAAGGTAAAAAGAAAAGTATCAAACAAAGATCTCCGCAAACAGCATAATGATTTTACAGCACATTAGACCAGGTAGCTCTTCGGCACAGGTAAGTTCCGCTGTCTTAACTGCAGCAATTAGAGGCAGACCATCCACCGTGTCGCTCACTCTAGCAAAGCGAAGCACTGGCAGACGGAGTGTATGCGTGTGTGTGTGTGTGTGATAGTGACAGGTGTAAGAATTCCCAATGGGAATGTGGATATTCGGAGTTCTATTCTTGCGTGTCACTCATATCTTTCAGATCTTTCATTGCTACACACACATAATTTATACTTGGAGAAAAGCATCCCAGTCCTCTAGGCTCTATTTAAAGAGACTGTTGAGACTGAGAATAGTTTTTATCTGACAGAATGTATGTATGTATGTATGCTCTATGTGCTGTAGTGTTGGGAAGTCTCCAGTCTAGTTCTTTCTCACAGGTCATTTCAATAAATGGATGCAATAATTTAGTACTGTTTTTGTAAATTTCCAAAACAATTCATTTGGTCATCCTCGCGTCACTGAAGATGTAGGCTTTTTTTTTTTTTTATTCAGCAGCACATTAAAATAGATTTTTAGCTAATCAATGCTTTGAACAAATTGAATAATGACACTAACAACTCACTTGTTAGATATGCTTTGAATGAAAAGATTACTCAAAGTCATTTATTCATTCATTTTCTTGTCGGCTTTGCCCCTTTATTAACCCGGGGTTGCCACAGCGGAATGAACCGCCAACTTATCCAGCAAGTTTTTACGCAGCGGGTACCCCTCCAGCCGCAACCCAACTCTGGGAAACATCCATGCACACATTCACACACACACTCATACACTACAGACAATTTAGCCTACCCAATTCACCTATACCGCATGTCTTTGGACTGTGGGGGAAACCGGAGCACCCGGAAGAAACCCACGCGAGGCAGGGAGAACATGAAAACTCCACAAAGAAACGTCAACTGAGCCGAGGTTCGAACCAGCGACTCAGCGACTTTCTTGCTGTGAGGCGACAGCACTACCTACTGCCCCACTGCCTCGCCTCACACAGTCACTTGTTTCATTTACAAAACAATGTTAAAGTCACTCTCTTAAATTTAATCTTAAATTACTCACTCATGAGGAGAAAAACATTTTATTCCTAAATGAAATGATTCAAACAGATAATCAATGAATAATGATCAAACATTAATCAATTGACTTACTCTAAAGTACAATGGAATTCCATTCCCATCTAAGTGAATCACTGTTTTGTATGAATGAGTTGAATCAATGCTTTGACCAAACTAGATAATAACACAAAGTATCTACTTATTAGGACAGTTGAATTTCATAATAAATGCATTTTCTGTACAAATGAACGGATGCATAAGGACTGTTATCTGTTTAATCCCTAGCAGTGTTCAAAATGAATCATGAGACAAAAATTCAAATGACCAACAGAAACAGATGTTTTACTCCCAATTTAATCAGTGTTTTGAATGAATCAGATAAACAATTGATTCAAACGATTTGCAAATGCAGAGCAGAGCAAAGATATAAACATCATTAACAGTTAATTTTTCAAAATAATGTTTGAACGAATCTGACAAACAAATCTCTCAACAGGACAGTCATTTTTTTATTCTTGAATGATTCTGTTTTGAATGAATGTGGTCAAATGACTTAAAGGACTCACTCATAAGGACAATTATTTGTTCATTCCTAAATTAATCAGTGTTTTTAATGAATGATTTGAATAAAAAAAAAATACTAATAAAGTCACTTACTTCAATTCCAAAACTTAAATACTTACTATGAATGGGGTTTTGAACAACTCATACAAACTACACATCCTTTACCACACACACTCACCAATCCATAAAATTCTGCATAAATGACACCACGTCCTTTGATTACATTTAAAAGTCCTAACATGAACAAACGCGAACGTTACCTGTGACCTCTTCTAATACAGAATATACGCAACATTACATCACCTTTAACAACGATTGTAACAGAGCCAGTAAATCTCCCCGTAAAAGCGATTCCTCCTTCATTCGAGCGGCACTCAGAGCAATGACCTTCACAATCTGCTGCTGCTGTCTCTCCTTCCTGTACCCGCCTCCATTAGTCAGTGTTTTATTCTCTCCCCCGGAGGCCTGGCACCATAACACACATTATAAACACCCGTGCCTGCCTGTTACAGCTGCCATAACTCACCCCACATGCTTTACATAGGCCTATGATGGCCACTGATGAAGCGCTGTGTGAGACGGTGCTAGTAATGCTAGCCCACAGGCTAACGTGGCTAATCCCTGTGGTTTATGTTCTGCTGTGTTTTTGGCAGAGCAAAAAAAAACGCAAGGGGAGAGGTGAAAGTGTACAATATGTTCATGCATTTATATCAGCAAATGTAAAGCCGTAAGGAAGCACACACACATGCACATGTGCAAATTCTACACTCAGGAAGAGATTATGTACACATATGAATGGTATGAGGGAAACGTACTGGCAGTCCCTTTCTTTCTTTCAATTCCCACTGCATTCTCATCTTTAATTCAGAGTCACACCTACAATGGAGACACAGTGAAGAATGAGCTGAGAGGTGTGGAAGGTCAGCCAAAGAACAGAGAAAAGAACGGCCCATTTATTTTTTTCTTTCTTTCTTCTATCTGTTCATATGCTGTTTTTCATGGCAAACTTTGTGCATAAATAGAAAATAGCATGCATATTACTTGGACAAACATGCATGCATGTTCACTACCTGCTTGAATGTGTTTTAACAACATTATGCCGGTTTAGTGGAGATCTTTGTCTGAAAATACCAACATGTCTGGGCAAACACGTCTTGCACCTTATTCCACCGGGTGTATAACAGGGCCCTTAGTTTTACCATTAAGAAGCAGGACTTAGGCTGCGTATTAGTGATAGGTCGTTCATGATCGATTCGTTCATTTTGAACAAATCTTCAATATGACTCTGGAACTACGAGTCCTCTTAGGGAGTGATTCGTTCATCCGTGCGTGCTCACATTTGTGCAGGTGGTATTGCTCATTTCAAGTCTTCTGAGTCGTTCATCGCGGAAAGGCAGAAGCCAATCATATGCGTTTAGAGCTGGAAATACAATTGATTGATTCATCTCTTGAGGCCTCTATCGGGTCTGAGTCATTCATTCCTCACGGGCCAATCATATGCGTTTAGAGCCGGAAAAAGAACTGAACCGTTCATCTCTCGAGTCCTCTATCGGGTTTGAGTCATTCATTCCTCACGGGCCAATCATATGCGTTTAGAGCTGGAAAAAGAACTGAACTGTTCATCTCTCGAGTCCTCGGGTTTGAGTCATTCTGTCACATGATGAACGAACGACTCAAGAACCAGAAGACTTAAAAGGTGAACTAATTATCATGGCTCCTATCGACTCAGACTGTGTACATTGGTTGAGATTATATGTGATTGTCAGTGTAATGTGAACAAACCACTGACATTTGAAGACATGAAGTGGTGAGCTGAGCAAAGAGACAACAATACCTTCATAGACAAAAGAGCAGGTAAACATTGAATTATTATTTTCTCCTTCTTATAGTGTTCTATTTATGGCTTATTTGTTGTGTGATCAACCTTTTTGGCTAGTTGTAGATGTGTTTGAAAGCAATTCATAACATTTTAATATTTTGGCAAATTGAACCAAATGAATGAAATGACTCAAAAAAAAAAAAAAGATTTGTTCTACTCGATGAATGAGACTCAAAGATCCGAGTCAGTAAAATGATCCGAACTTCCCATCACTACTGTGTATGAAATCGCCTGTATATACATCTGTCATTTTCCATCATCATGTGACCAGTCCACGTCAGGTGCATTGCTTTACTCCCATTCATAAATTCTCTCGCATGGCATCTAAGGATAGCGTAGCGTCCATTGGATGTTCACTTCAGAATCTCGTCATCTAGGTAAATCTCGCCTACTTTCGAGTTCTATGAAGTTGGACATACTACTCGTCTGCCTTACTGTAGTATACTATCGTTTTTAACATACTATATAGTATGGAAGTATGCAATTATGGATGCACTGTTAATTTGCGCATATTAACTTTTGTAACAGTTTTGATCCAAGGTTTGACGTGTTGAGAGATTTGAGTTACTGTTGCCTTTTTATCAGCTCCAACCAGTCTAGCCATTCTCCTGTGACATCAACAAGGCATTTGTGTCCACAGAACTGCAGCTCACTGGATATTTTATCTTCTTCTGACCATTCTCTGTAAACCCTAGTGATGGTTGTGCGTGAAAATCCCAGTAGATCTGCAGTTTCTGAAAGACTCAGACCAGCGCATATTGCATCAACAACCAACAACCATGCCATGTTTAAAGTCACTTAAATCACCTTTCTTCCCCTTTCTGATGTTTGGTTTGAACTGCAGCAGTTCGTCTTGAGTTGCTGCCATGGGATTGGCTGATTATAAATTTGTGCCAACGAGCAATTGGAAAGGTGTTCAAATAAAGTGGCCGGGGGGTGTATATTTCTAGATAAATCATAGTTTATAACACTATCACTTTCATTCTGTACTACATATGTATGTGTGTATATATAAGGGGTGCAACAATACAAACTTCTCACAGTTCGATTTGATTTTTAGGTCAGTATATGATCAGTAAAAAGCACTGCCTGGTTGGCGTTTCTGTGAGGAGTTTCCAAGTTCTTCCAGTGTTCGCGTGGGTTTCCCCCGGGTTCCCCGGTTTCCTCCCACCGTCCAAAAACATACACCAATCGACTAAACTAAATTACCACACAAGACAACCTTAGTATACACTTCTCACATGGCGACAACAGGGAAGTTCTCGAGACCTACCTGAGCTCGAACTCCCTTCTCGCCCTTCTAACAGGAGGGAGCCCAGGGCTCGAGGATATTACGACCTCAGGACTCTCTTCCGGGACAGCATGCCAATTACACTTTATTGATTATCAGCTAAGTGTGAACTCTTGAAATAAGATGTTTTGAAGAATGAGGGAAACCAGTACCTATTAAAAAACACTGTAAAAAAATAATAATTAAACATAAAAATTGACTCTCAGTACAGATATGTCAGTGATTTTATCAGTTTAATTAACAATGCACTTTCAATTTATTCCATTTACCACATGCCCACTATTAACATGCTGATGATTAATATTGCGCATGAACAGCTCAAAATGACCTGTAGCCTACACACCGAGCGTTCATTATCAATGCTGCAACCGCTCTTTCAAATAAAAAAAAAAAACACCAACAGACAGACACATGACTGAATGGACACTTCTTCTAACTGCCCGTATGAATACATGGATACACACACAGAGACTCATAAATCTCTCCAGCCACTCGAGACAGCACAATCTCCAGCTCTCAGGCAGCAGCGCCGCCGCTTCTCCTGTTCACTATTCAGGGTGTTTGCTGTGCAGTGAGTGTCTGTAGCAGTGCTGGAGGCCAGACCTATCGAACCGGGCCATAATGGATGCAATACATCAATGCGTTTGAGCTCAGCAACTTTAATTAGGCTTTCCTGGTCATTTCGTCAATGCACCCCCTCCCACCCTCACCCCCTTTTCCCTCCACAACTGTCCTCACCGCTGGGATTTGTTTAATACCCAGAGTCCTGTGCTGCATGTGAATTATGCACCTAGATCATACGGTTAACCGCCGCCACTAGTCAACCAACACGGCAGCGAGGTTAAACAGATGCGGAAAAAAGCTTATGAGGGGTTAAATGTGCAGTATTAAACACACATGAGTATTGCTTTTAAAGCCAGACAACAAACAGATATAAGGTGAGACACTGCAGGCAAAATAATAATAATAATAATAATTATATATATATATATATATATATATATATATATATATATATATATATATATATATATATATATATATATATATATATATATATATATATATCGACACCTTAGAATTATAAGGTTCTATCTGACATTTTTGTCAAAATTGAGTTATCGACATATTCAAATTAAATGACAACTTATTTACATTATGGCATGTTTTTTTATAAGTTGTTTACATTTTAAGACTTTTTAATTAAAAAACAAAAATAGGTTTATCTACAAAGTCAAACTGTAGCTTGGCTCGGTTCTTTCTGTGAGCCAATCAGCATTTTTAATGCATGCACGAGGACCAATCAGAATCAGCTTTCTCTGTCATTTTGCTGGACTGCTCCATTGACAGCGGGAAACACCAGAAAGACAAAATTACATAAAATCAGAGTCAACTAAATAATGCTGCCACACCACACAAAACTGAGATGTGTGTCAATGTGATTATTTAGAAGCATTTCTTGACATTGAGATTCATTCATTCATTCATTAATTTTCTTTTCGCCTTAGTTTCTTTATTAATCTGGGATAACCACAGTAGAATGAACCGCCAACTTCTCCAGCATAAGTTTTACACAGCGGATGCCCTTCCAGCTGTAACCAATCTCTGTGAAACACCCATACACACTCAATCACACACATACACTATGGCCAATTTTAGCTTACCCAATTTACCTGTACCGCAAATATTTGGACTTATATTTGGACCGAACACGGGGAGAACATGCAAACTCCACATACAAATGCCAACTGACCCAGCTGAGGCTCGAATGAGCAACCTTCTTATTGTGAGGCGATCGTATGTCACCAACACCGACATTGAGATGAAATGTTAAATTTTTCATTATTGAAAAAGAAATGAATATTAAAAATGTATATATTTAAAGGGTCACGAAACACCAAAACACATTTTTTGAGCTGTTGACAGTCGTATATGTGTCCCACACTGCTAAAAACACTATTAGGACACCTATATTTCACTAAAAAGTGTAAATTGGTTGTTTTTGCGTTATTTCAAGCAAATTCGTACTTCCTGTTTGAAACAAATTTTTGAAGCTGCGTCACGGTCATGACAAAATAGCGTTGTATTCCAGCGTGCAGACTGGACGTCTGTGCCAGAGTGAGTCTTATTACGTCTTACAGTGTGTTGCATTAATGCATGAGTAAGGCTTGGTTCAAACCAATCAGCGCGCTCTATTGTGCAACTTCATTAATATTCATTAGTGTCATCGTGTTTACGCCACAGAGACGCCACGTTGTGTTGGCAAAACAAGCGTGAAGTGTTGCTTTTATAGTTTGCTGCTGTTAAGTTTCGTTTTCATTTTCTCTCTGTGAGAGCTCAGCTGGATCATGTGTGGATTAACAGTGTATGCAACGCTCGACAACAATAACTTACGTGTCTAAGGAGGAACATTGTTTACCTGAGAGCTGTTCTCATCTGCAAACGCTGAAATCCGGATTCGCTTGTTATTCTCCTCTTCATAAAGACGCGGCTCTAGTTGCTGGTGATTGTCCTGTCTCTACAGATTTGGTAAGTGAGCGACCAGTGCTCTTTGTTTATTCAGTTTGTTCGTATCGAATTAAGTTAACTATTGCACTGAGTGCAAACATAGCACCGCATTTTGTGACCGGAATAACACACGCGGCTTTCTGACGCTACCTGCCGTGTGCATCTAAGTTTCTGGGAAATGCAGAGTTTTTTTTTTCTCTCATTTGCCGTGCGGTATTAAACATTGCATGAAAAATACACGCTAAGAGCAGATCCTCGAATCAAATATCTCGTCTGTCGCGAGGGGCATGAATGAATTCCCTGAATGAAAGAGCCAAACTGCAGTTAAAGTCCAACATTTAATAATTTGGCAAATAATTCGACTACAGATGTCCATGTAGGTTAAACACCATCACTTTCTCATGTGTGTGTATTTTGACTGAAACTCGCGCGCGCCCAAATAGACACTCCCACACCATCCCACTTTAGTTCCTCTGACACTCCCCCCTAAACAGAGCTGGACACGCCCACTTTTCTGACTTTTTCCAAAGTAGAGGTGTGAAAACACCCTGCTGAAACGAGGGGGTTTCATGGCCCTTTAATGTGAAACATATTTATTTGTTAACATATAGTCAGTGAAACACTTTTCAGTGTTTATTAAACTCATTTGTTCATCGTCTGTTTCTTTCAAAGTTTTTAAATTTAATATTAAGCCTTGAAGGGCAAATACTTAATTTAATTCATGGGGCATATAATTAAATAAATATAATTCAATAATTTATATAAAGCATAAAATGTAATAAATAATAACATTTTAATTAGATAAAATTAACAGCCGCACTGGAAAAAAATATTTAGCTCAGATTTGCATACTTAATTTGAACAAGAAAAAATATTAATGCTAAAACATGAAATAAATGTTATAGAAAGCAAAAAATTTACTTTCTCAAGCATCAACATATTTTTACAACACCAACTCATATATTTTTTGATTGTATTTCTTAAATAAAAGTAATGCTTCAATGAATGATCTGCCAGACAGAACCTTAAAATTCCAAGTGGAAAATGACTTTTCAGAATAAGAAGGTTTTATCTGCATTTACCGTGTTTTTTTTACTCCATTTGCAAATGTATGAGAACTTTGATAATTTACATTTAGAGAACCCTTAGAGTCTCAGTCATGTTAATGTATGAAAGAGAACTGTTACACATATACTGTTTGCTATATGGATTGCAAAATTTGTAAGCTCAATATCTCAAAATCATTCAGAACGCAGGAACCTTATATATATATATATATATATATATATATATATATATATATATATATATATATATATATATATATATATATATATATATATATAGGTATTGGAATTGGAAAATCTAATTCATAAATTCACAACTTTTATTTTTGTTTAATGCAAAGACATCATCCAAAATTTACTTTTAAATGTTACTTTTGATGGTATTTAACAATTTTTTTTCATCAGTTCCAATCCTGATACATATTTTAAAGGCTGTATTATACAATCTTTATTTTTTTTTAATTTTGTCTCCTAAAATCTCCACAACAGCAGCTATTATAATTATATGAGCAATATCGCATGAGTGACATTGCAATGTGACTGTATATCTGCACTTGTGGGAGTTCTATGGCACAATCACAGAGAGTCTCAAAATCCTTTTGTAAGAGGAATTACTTTCTTCCGTCATTCATTTACATCTGCAGCTGACGTCAGAACAGCAGGAACCGTTGCTCATTCACATATGTCACTTTAGAGCTAGTATTATAATGATTCTCTAGCTTAATGTTTAAAATGATGAGAAAACAGGTGATTTTGCTCACATTTTAAGATTGTAAAGCTAAGCGGCATGCAATGGCATCACAGAGATTTCCCAGTATTTATCTGTTGCAATCGGGAGATCACAATAATTAATCCCGAAATCAGTTATAAAAACCTTTATGTTAAGAAATTTGTTGAAAAAATATTCCCTACATTAAACCGAAATTGGTGAAAAAAATTTACATAAACATAAACAATAATTGGGGGGGGGGGTTATATTCTGACTTAAACTCTGTGTGTGTGTGTGTGTGTGTGTGTGTGTGTGTGTGTGTGTGTGTGTGTGTGTGTGTGTGTGTGTGTGTGTGTGTGTGTGTGTGTGTGTGTGTTTCCCCCACAGTCCAAAGACATGCAATCCAGGTAAATTGGGTAGGAATATGAGGTGATAATAAAAAAGATTCCCAAAATACCTTTAAACTTTAACTTTAAAATGAGAAAAAAATTACTCAATCCACTGACCAAGACCAAGCAATTTATGAGCACATATCTTTTAAAACAATAGCTCATTTGCTTTTTTAAACATTACATTTTAGAAAAATTGCAATGCACAGTTTGCAAGTCTTAATGTAAGAAATTAACTGGAAAAGTGGTGATAAACAGGTATTTGTTTGCCCTTATCACCTGCAGAGTCCTGCTTTAAGTGTTGAAGAAAGAAGGGAAAAAGATGTTTATGCAAGAGGACAAAAGGCAGATGTGCATTTTCGGTGTCTGGGGAAATGCTCTTTCACTACATTGTTGGAATGTGAATGCAAGATTCAAGTGTTTACACTTGAGTAAGAAAAAGGATTTGTCGACATTTCATATTCAAGGAAAGCACTGTGTGGTTTCATCTAAGTGCTAAGAGCAATCTTTCCCTCAGTCGGGGCGAGGTTGAAAGAAAGTTTACTAGGAGGAAAAATCTGAAGTGTAGACGCAGGTCAGTAATGCTTGGAAATAGCAGAAAAAGATCTTTAGGTAACATCATTCACCCATGTCCAGCCTCAGATCGCTACAAGGCAACTCTTTTTTTTTTTTTCTTTTTAAATATATAATAATATTTATCAACCTTCCCAAAGACACCTGAACACCACACACATTCAGTACGTGTTGCTGGAAATTTACAGTTAGTAGTTTAGATAAAATTAAATAATTTATATTATTTTATTTCATCTGTCTGTCTGTCTATCTATCTATTTATCTATCTGTGTATTTGTATACATTTTATAAGGAATGTGATTCAGACATGGTTGTTTTGTCATGGGTGTTTTCTGTTTGTAATAAAAAATATACATTTTATTTTATCTGTTTGTCTATTTGTTTATTGATTGATTGATTTTTTTGGAATGTTGTCCAGACAGGGTTGTAATTTTAGTTTATTATATTTCTTCATTTATTTTATTTCATCTAAACTGCTTAGTCCCTTTATTAATATAAGGTCGCACAGCGGAATGAACCGCTAAAGAAACAAACACACACACACACACACACACACGCACACACACACACACACACACACACACACACACACACACACACACACACACACACACACACATACGCACACACAAAGAAAGAAAGAAAGAAAGAAAGAAAGAAAGAAAATAAATAAATAAATAAATAAAACAGGCATACAGTTAGATAAATAAAATAATTAGTAATTTATTACAAAACAAATAAAAACTAAATATTAATACAAAAAAAAATAATAAATAAAAACTAAAATCAGATTACAACCGTGTCTGGACTACGTTTTATATAACAAATAAGAAATAAATAAACAAATAAACTAAATAAAAAAAAAAATGCAACAATTTCTGGATTAATTCCACCCCAAAAAACAAATAAGCAAACAAACATACATACAAACAAATAAAATGAAATATTTTGTGTATAAACAAGAACTTGCATTAACTTCTGTTATAAATGCTCACGACATCATTTAAATTTATCATAAAAACAGCACAATATTGTCATTATGATAAAATGTTTAAAACATTTATTTTTTTATAGTATCAACATTCTGTTATTACAGTGAAAACACTTAACTAGTTTCTAATGGTCAAAACTGTCCCAAGATAAGGTGTTTTTTTTTCTCTTTTTTTTTTCTAGAGTTTTCTATCCACATCCATACGTTAATGTCCTCGAGCTATTTGCACCCTATAGTACAAACCACTGTGTTTGTAATATTGTATATTTTCCACACAGCTGGAAGAATTGCTTGTTTCATTTAGTAGCCGCCTGACATTTATACCATTTATACCCTGCTACAATCTCTGGTTTTCCAGGCTGCTACACACACTTTGTGTTATATAAAATCTGATTATACGTAACCTTCCATTTTTCCAATTGTTTTTCTTGGTTCCAGCAAGTGCAAGTTTGATGTGTCAAATTGCATTCAAACAATCCGGCACATTTGACCACAAGGCAACATGCTGTACACAACTACAGATTTAACACTCTGCAGCACACAAACATACATGTGGTCATTAAAACCTCAACAGCCACTGACATACCAACTCTATGTGACTTGTTTTTTTTCTCTCAAATGATGGACTGCTCCAAGTTCACTAAATGTGCAGCCGCTAATCCATTGAGTCTTTAGCTAATATATCCATTACATGAGTTGGGCTGCAGACGGCTAGCTGCGCTCAGTAAATAATTCTTGTTAATTAAACAGAGAGCATCAATCTTGGTCGAGGCTTTGTGAGCCGCAAGAAAGACATATTCCATTAACGAAACTGGATATAAGCAGTGCAAAGCTTATTCTCCATCTTGTTCATCAGTCTGTACGCTTCCAGCCGGACTGACAGCACAATGTAAATCATAGGGCAGGGGAAAATAGCATTGTTCAAAATCCAAACAAGTTTTCTCCTCCATGGCGAGATGTCGAGTTTATAAGTTTACAATCATAACAGTGCTATTGTCATTATTTTTGGATCATTTGTGGCAATGCCACACTTTAAATGAAAAGAAAAGCCTTGCATTTCATGCCTGATCTGTTTAAGAAATAGTTCACCTAACACTACAGCTGCGTCCCAAATGGCACACTATACACTATGCACTCATGCACTATGTACTTATGTACTTACACACTCAACAGGATAGTACATGGATGTAGTGTCGTCCCAAATGGCACACAAATGTTTTTTTTGCTAAGCGCAAATTTCCCTAATGACGTTTGACAGTCGCCAAATCAGTGAAATAAACGACCGAATAATCAAATAATACCTGCCGTGGGTATAACCACATTCACCATTGGGAGGCGCTATATTCACTCTCGTAGGAGAAATTTGCTTTCAACATCCAAAATAAATAAAGTTATCCGACATGTGCGCCCGATAGCTCCGCCCCTTCCTCTATGTAAGCAAACCTGTGGTCGTTGAGTGCGTGAAGTGTCCATCAATCCACACTTCATTTTAGTGGCTGAATGAGTACATCATCCAGGTAATTAAAGTACACTTAACATATTTAGAGTTTTCAGTGTGAACACACTACTAACACTATTTAAACTACAAAATGGCATAAAATAGTGCAAAGGTATGCAATTTGAGACGCAGCTTACAGCTGCCAAGGCGGCCATTTTGTTTTTACTGTTTGCAATTTAAAAATTTTGCTGAAAAAGAAAAACAGACACACACATCTAAAATTCCCTGACTTGTACTAAATATGTGTACACTTCCTTCTAACTATTGTTATTTTAATAAAATAAAAAAAGAGTTATGATTATTTCTACATTTTAGTTGACTTCTACATTTCCCCATGACCAAAGAGCTTAGAATCACCAAGAGGCGACACTGAATGGTACATTCCACTACAACAGCAACGCCTAGCAACAGCCCTGTGTTTCCACCATTTTGGAGTGAAAGTGATCAGCGATCATCTATTGGACCTGATTGCTGGCAAGCAGCTGCTTTGTTTTTTTTTTTTTTGTTTTTTTTTGTGTGCATTAAAGCTGAAATACAACCTGCGAGATGGCAACGAGACACTCACAATCACAATCATCAGCACTTTTAATAGTTTGTTTTACAGATTTAATGTTTGTATTTTAACCACTTATTTTCTTGAAACTGTCACTATTAGGTGATATTACTCTTACAATGCAACATACATGCAACTAACCATCTTATGCCATCTATAATTCAAACATTAGACTTATTTCTGTTATAAAAACACATTGATCCACATCATAAGACATGTGCTAACCCCGTCGATGTAAATCAGATGTCACCAATCTTGTTCCCGGAGGGTCGGTGTCCTGCAGATTTTAGCTCCAACCCTAATCAAACACACCTGAACAAGCTAATTGGGGTCTTACTAGGTATACTTAAAACATCCAGGCAGGTGTGTTGAGACAAGTTGGAGCTAAACCATGCAGTGACACCGGCCCTCCAAGACCGAGATTGGTGAGCCCTGGTGTAAATGTTCATTTTACAATGCATTTATCCACTTTTGGAAATTTCAAAATAAAAGCCACCATTATACAGCATACAATGTAAAGCTAATCTGACTGTTTGTCTTACAGTCATATACACTGAGGATTGGCTTAGGGTGAGTAAATTCTGGAGTCATTTGAATTTTTGGGTGAACTATTGCTCGAAGAGTTTCTCTATTTGTGCGAGGTTACGATAGTTTGTATCCTTTTTTTCCAAAATGCTCTTAACATGAACACAGGCCTAGCATGCTACTTATAGTAAGACTCATTAGCTGCGTCCCAAATGGCACACTATACACTATGCACTCATGCACTATGTACTTATGCACTTACACACTCAACAGGATAGTATATGTATGTAGTGTTGTCCCAAATGGCACACTAATGTTTTTTTTACTAAGCGGAAATTTAAACCCTTTCCCTGATGACGTTTGACAGTTGCCAAATCAGTGAAATAAACAACCGAATTGTCAAATAATACCTGCCGTGAGTAATTCCGCATTCACCATCGGGAGGCGCTGTAATCACTCTCGTAGGAGAATTTTGCTTACACCATCCAAAATAAATAAAGTTATCCAACATGTGCGTCCGATAGCTCTGCCCCTTCCGCTACATAAGCAAACCTGCGGTCGTTGAGTGCGTGAAGTGTCCATCATTACACACTTCATTTTAGCGGATGAATGAGTGCATCATCCGGGTAATTAAAGTGCACTTAATGTTTTTAGATTTTTTAGTGTGAACACACTACTTACACTATTTACACTACAAAATGGCGCAGAATAGTGCATAAGTATGCGATTTGGGACGCAGCTACTGTCCATTCATCCTGTGTGTAATATACCTACCAGATGGGAAAGGTTGATAGAGTAGTATTTTTTCTTTTTCAATATGCAAATAATAGCAACCCAGCTTTCTCAATTTTGACATTTGACAATCTGACACATTTATTGTGTGCATAATAACTGATTTGTTAATCTGACTTCAAACTACAATTATTACTTTTCCCAAAATTGTCAAACAATTAAAGTGGTTATTTGCTATTTACTGCAAAAAAAAAAAAAAGTTTATGATTGAATAAATTCTAGAAATGTACTGTAATAATTACTAAGTTATAATTTTCTTTTATAATTTTCTTTTATTTAATTTAGAGATATGTTTGTCATATTTCCCAGCCCTAAAACTAACAAAATCTTCACAAAAACACAATGAGAGTATAATAATAATAGCTTATGTTTTCATTATTGTTTTCCATTAAATGCAATCGTAACTAAGTTTACAAAGTCAATTAGGTGGATAAACAATTAGGTGTATTCCCATGGTCTTTTATTATGTCAAAAATAGGGTACACAATATATATATATATATATATATATATATATATATATATATATATATATATATATATATATATATATATATATATATATATATTTGTACACTGTAAATTAATTTCACCACACAGACACACAGTATGAAAGGAATGCATTCGCATGTTGCATGTGCTAATTGATAGCTCCATGTTGAATTAAAATTAGTAGCGTGCATTGCTTTGTTCCCAGAATGTTTTCAGCTTCAAGCTCTAAACTGATAACCAAAACTCCCTGTAAATCTACCAGAAATGCAGCTGTAGATGTAAAAGCGCTGAGAGGACTTTGCTTTTCTACAGCTCTCAGAAGTCAGTCAGACCATGGGTGCAAATGGCTCAGAATCATTTAGCCTGATTTTCTCGAATCTCATTGCACTTAAAAGCTCTCATTGCTGGTCTTAAGCCTCTTTTAAACCCTGATGAAAGCTTGCCATTCTGCCAATGTTGAAAAATGGCAGCCTTTGAAGCGACAAAGACGCTTTTACCATCCGTAAATTAGAGGCGCAGTCAGTGTGCGATAAAGTCTAAAAACCATCTCCCTTTGATATGAAACAATGATGTCAGGTAAGACACGTCAGTGTGTGTCTAAAAAACACACACTGCTTTAAAGTACTTTAAGATCAAACAGCGATGCCGTAAATATTAAAGAACCAAATGGGATGTTTGGTAGAAAACTGCATTTTTTTTTTAGTAAACTGAATCTCTACAGTACATCACTTTGAGCTCGATCAGGGCTGTTGAGCTAAATAGAAAGGACACCACTTTATTAAGTACTGTTTAGGGCTCCCACACTATAGCTAATAAAAAAAAATAAGGGGCGGTCCAGTGGGTAGCGCTGCCACCTCACAGCAAAAAAGTCGCTTGTTTGAGCCTCAGCTGGGTCAGTTGCTATTTCTGTGTAGAGTTTGCATGTTCTCCCTGTGTTGTAGTCAGTTTTCTCCGGGTGCTCCGGCTTCCCCCACAAGTCCAAAGACAAACACTATAGGTGATTTGGGTAAACTAAAATTGTCTGTATAGTGTATGTGTGTGAATGAGCGTGTATGGGTGTTTCCCAGTGCTGGGTTGCAGCTGGAAGGGCCATTTGCTACGTAAAAACATTTGCTGTATAAGTTGGCAGTTCATTCCGCTGTGGCTACCCCAGATGAATAAAGGGACAAAGCCAAAAAGAAAATGAATGAATGATCAAATATCAGACACACATCTGATGCTAAGATGTACCTAAGATGTCTACCTTTTAAAAGAGTCTTTATGGTTGCCACAAATTTTTAATGCATTGAAATGCAGCCTTTGAAACAGAGCATATGTGTGTTTATTTGTGATTCCTCAGTAGTTTCAATTATTGACCTTGCTAACTTTGCTGCAAGACATGTTGAAAAGAGATGAGTGCAATCCAGGTGCAAATAAATGAGAGAAAACCATGACACTTACTCATGAGCTGCATACTGAGTAATGCAATCTAAAGAATTACCTTACATCTTATTCACATTTTATTTAACTCTTCTATTCTATTATGTGCAACAAAGTTGAATACATTTGAAGGACAGGGAATTTAATATTACTCATGGCATCTTGTACATGTCTAGGGCGTCAGAGTGACTTAAAGAAGCTCTTTTTATCAAAGCTAAACTTAGCTTCAATTGGTTATCAACAATAAACCTGTCATACAAACAACAAATTTGCATCAAACTTTTTTTTCTTAAAGCTGTTGACTTGCTTCAAAAGTGGAGTTTTAATTGTTGTAATAGTGGTGCTCTTCAAACAAAAGATGAACTTAGAGATGCAACGACTCCAAGAGGGTTTTTAGCAAACTAAAGCATGCTGATTAGCACACAAAAGCATGCTTAAACCCTCAAAAAGAAGATGCATCTTTTAATTCATCCACTTTAAATTTAATGAATTAGTGCCGCTACGGAAAAACACACGTCTCAACAAAAAAAAAAAAAAAAGAAAAACAACAACACCAAAGTCTGGGCTGAAAAGTGTAGACATCCAAAAACATCATTATTAAGACTATATTAGACACTTCAGACCTGTTAGAAACACACTTGAACCACCTCCTCCAGCTTTTGACTGAATTTCAGAGCAAGTACCTGATAATGCCACAGGCCTTCAGTTTTTGACCTCTTTTTTCGATGGGCTTTCTTTAGATGGTTCACCTTTGGCCAAACTATCATTCAGAACTGCCAACAAACCCTCCTCCAGACTCTCCCAAAAGACTTCATAGAAATCAATGGGAAGCCCATCAATTCTTGGTGCCCTGCCATTTTTCTAGCTTTGCAGTGGTGCGAGTGGCTCTTTTGAAGACAAAGAGCTTCAACAGACTCTTCAAGCACCTGGGTTAGCCATTATAAACTTGTTGCGTCAATAATGAGCCCTCGATATACTCACAAGCATACCGTTCCTCAATGAAACTGACAGCTCCGGCTCCAGTTCAATCTCCTAAAGTTTACACTCAAAATTGTGATAGTATAACCTCTAACATGTTTTGGTGCCTCTGAAAAAGTATTGATTACAAAACAGTTGCCTTGGCGGTTTACAAAAACTCCACTGAGTCTGCACCAAATGTGTTATTTTAAAACAAGTTGGGCATGTCTGGATTACTGTAGAGTCTCATTTCTCAAACTTTTACAAAGTGTGTACACGCTACAGCAAACAAGCTGTTTAACAATGTTTTTTTTTTTTTTTTTTGGTACACTAGCTGAAGATAGTCCAAAAAAAACAAAACTGTGCAAAACTTGTGGTGTTATGTTAAATCACCTTTTCCAAAAGCTAAGCTCCGCTCCTCGTCTAACACTTTGAAAGCTCTTTTCTATAAACCATCTATGACAACTAGTTTAAAAATGGCTGAGGCCTTGAAAAACATCTCCTTTTGCATTCTACAACTTTTACATATATTACGCAGCAACTATGACAAGCCGCCTGCTACAATATGAAAAACAAAAGCTCAGCATTTACTTGGCCACTTGCAGGTATGCACACACACACACACACACACAAAGCTCAGCTTTAATAAGCTTTTTTAAAAATAAGTTTGGAGAGGCTCCTATTTTTATACATTCACCATATTGTTAGTGGGTGAGACCCCCTTTTGTCTTCAGAACTGCCTTTATTTTTCTGTGGTACAGCAAGACACTGGAAACATTAGTCAGATAATAGTCCATATTGATATGACAGCATCACAAAGTTGCTGGAGATTTGTTAAATCTCCCATTTAATCATATAAAAAAGATGCTGTATTAGATTAATGTCTGGTCACTGTGTCATATGAGTATAGTGAACTTGTTTCAAGTAGCCAGTTTAAGATTAATTTAGTTTTATGACATGGTGTGTTATCTTGCTGGAAGTAGCCTTCACAGAATGAACACACTGGTTGCTGTAACTGTCCTTCCTTTGTAACCAACCTCCGTTAGGTTGTGGTGTTTATGGGTGTATTCACACCTGTCTCATTTGGTTCGATTGAATCAAACCCAAGCTGATTTCCCCCTTTGGTGTGGATCATTTGTGCAGGTGTGAATACAGCAATCACACTTTGGTGTGCACTGAACAAATGGACCGAAACCCACTTAATAAGGTGGTTTTGGTCCACTTCCAAAGATGTTTGTTTAAGGAGGAGGGCTACAGCTCTGCACAGTTTAACTTTTACCCAAATTAAACACACCCGATCAAACTAATTGAGTCCTTCAGGATTTGAAACCTACAAGTAAAGCTGTGGTCAAACTACAGTTTGAGCTTGTGAAATTCTGTCGTATGGCGCTGTGAAAAGGGACGGGAATAAACAAAATGATTAGACATAAAACATTTTTTAAAAAAGCGATTGCTCCATGTTTTACATTTCTGTCCAGAGAGGTCATGTTTTAACCCTCGATTGGTCTCACGTCAAGTGATGCAATTTCGCAGGTCAGAGTTCACCAAGCTTGAACTTTTCAATGCAGCGATCTGTGAAACTTGACGCACGAGCTTCCCTTTCCCGTCTGATGCATTCGAGTGCGTCAGAATGGATGTCTATGGGGAGAAAAGTCCAGTGTGACCGCAGCTTTAGTGTGTTGAAACATATGGAACTAAACTCTGCAGTGCTAGGGCCTTCAGGAACTGAGTATGACGCCTCTGGTTTAAGGTGTGAATATGATCCTACCTTGGTCCGATGCATTTGCAAAAAGCCCTACACCTTTGTGTTATCAGGATCCTATAGTTAGAGTTGTGCACATGTGGCATCTGCCGTTGCTAAGCAACTATTAGCCACGCTTGCCAATGTCTACAGCAATGTCTACAGCGCTAGCACAAATATACGTTTATTCATGGATAAATGGAAAATTAATTACAGTGTTTGGCTGTTCTTTACCTGTGAGGTATGTAGTCTATTGTTATAATTAAAATGTGTATAATACACATTTCACAACCAGCATTGCTCTTTTTTTATTTGCATGCCTGCATTGTAAATAATGAACCTATGCAAGCAGTAATGAGCAGGATGTAAACGGTCCCTCAGAGCTACAGGATTATGTCAATGGAGGCTAATAGTTACAAAGAAGATATCATGCCACAGAAGTGTAAGCATTTATGTTGAGTAAATGGCCAATAGGTACAATATGGTTTTGTTTATAATTTCTGAGTCACTTGCATAAATAGTATAACAATTTAATCACACAAAAAAAAGAAATAAAAATAAAAATAAATCAACAGTGTTTGAAATTGAAATGTGAATTGAAAACAATTGAAATGTGACTTTCCTTGTGTGAAAACACCCTCTAATTATTTTAGGTTTGTGACATGGCATGCAATCCTTCTAGAAGTAAACTTCACAAGACAAATACACTGGTAACTAATAAACGGATAGTGTCACCAAACCTCAGGTAGGCTGTGATCTTTAAATGATCCTCAGGTGGTAACAAGAAACTCAAAATGATGAATTCATGACAACATTACACCGCCAACAGCCTGAACCACTGACACAAGGCAAGACTCATCAATTTCTTCATATCTGCATGAAATCTGATATTACATATAAATGTTGCAACAGACATAAATACTCATCATACCAGGACATTGTTGGTGAGAGTGAGTTAAATGTACAGTAATTGTTAGTTTCTGCCAGGAGTGTGCTCTTCTGCTGATTTAGTGAATATCCTTTAATGTTAAATATGCTCTGTTTGGGGAGCTTGGTTGTAATGGGCTGTTATTGGAGTGATCAGCCCAGGCTCACTGCAAATGCATGACATCTTGTCTGCACATTTGCAAAATCTTAAATATGCTGTTTTGAGTATGTTTCAGAGAACATTTTACTTATGAAATGTCCACAAGAGTGCACTGTTTGTGGTACGCATCACCTACACTTAATCCCACCCTAAATAGACCACCTGCTACCAAAATTAAATGTGACACAAAAAAAAAAAAACTAGCAGAAGCATCTACAACCTTTTACCATGTTTTTATGTGGCTTTGAGTATTTTGTTGAACTATGTATCACAGAACTCATATCTGAACACTACGCATCACAAGTACAATGCTATATCATGTCAGCTATCAATCATGTCAGCTACGTTTAGACAGTATGATATGCAAAAAAATATTTGCTTACAAATCATGCTTTGAGGTCTGTATACAGTGTTGTGCAAAGAACTGCACAAAACAAGGCTTTCAGTTAAAACCAGTCTGACCGTTCTCCTCTGACCTCTCCTCCTCTGACATTAACAAGGCATTGTTGACACAGACCTGCTAGATATTCTTTCATTTCAAGACCTTACTGTACATGTGCATGGAAATTAGTTTCAAAAATACTTACCAACAACCATTCCACATTCCAAGTTATTTAAATAATGATTCTCTCCATTTTGATGCTCAGTTTGAATTACAGCACATCACCTTGACCATACCCTGATTATTAAATGCATTGATTTCCTCCCAAAGTGGAAAAAAAAATAAAAAAAATACAGTTTCTGCTCTTACAAGCAATGCAATGTGCACCTTCTGTAAAGCTGCTTTGGAACAATTATTTGTGAAATTGCTTAAATAAAGTTACAAACTATAAATTATAAAGGGGAGAGTGGGGCACAAAGTAGCACTGATTGGTGCAAATAATGAATAAAGTAATGGGGTTAGACAAACCACTTTTTATTATTATTTATAATTTTTTTTTTTACCAACAACACACAAGCCTCCCCTACAAATGAGCACTGATATAATCGATGTGTTAAGAAAATAGAAATACATTTGTGTTTATTTTTTGTCTTTTTTTTATTAAACAATTGTATTTGAAAGGCGACGCAGTGGTGGAGTAGGTAGTGCTGTTGCCTCACAGCAAAATGGTTGCTGGTTCGAGTCTCGGCTGGGTCAGTTGGCGTTTTGTGCGGAGTTTGCATGTTCTCCCTGCATTCGCATGGGTTTCCTCTGGTTCCTCCAGTTTTTCCCACAGCCCAAAAACATGCGCCATAGGTAAATTGGGTAAGCTAAATTGTCTGTAGTGTATGTGTGTGAATGAGTGTGAATGGATGTTTCCCAGTGATGGGTTGCGGCTATAAGGGTATCCGCTGTGTAAAAACGTGTTGGATAAGTTGCCGTTCATTCAATTGGCGACCCCAAATTAATAAAGGGACTAAGCCGAAAAGAAAATGGATGAATCAATGAATGAATAAATTGCATTTGTATTGCCTAAAATGAAATATTAACCAAACTTTTTCTCTTAAGTGTGATATATACTTGCATTCTAATGAAGCATTTTTGCAGAAGTAGATGAAGCTAATAGAAATGCAAAGGCCTGCAGCTAAACTTCCTGTGAGCAGAGATGGGTAAAAACTGTATTCTTATGCTTTTAAAGTTATGAAGATAATTCGTAGAAAAAGAGGATGTATGTATGGGTGCGGCCAAGAAGGACTGGAGAATGATTGACAAGTGACGAATTCCACTAAACTTCACCTGTTAATATCAGCTGTGTATAAAAGTTAGGAAATTGAAAATTGTTGCACACCTCCTGAATTGGTCATAGTAACTGGATCAGGGTAGTTCAGTTTTTAGTGTTTAAGTTCAGTTCAGTTTAGCTCAGTTCAGTATGGTTTGAAGTCATTACTGAGAGTCCAAACACTGAAGAGCAAATTCATCGATGAGTAGCTTTTCAGATCCTGAACCATGCAAACCAGTGGCGACAGCAGAGAGGGAAAAAAAAAAACTTCACCAATAGTAGAGTGAAGAAAGAAAACCTTGAGAGAACCAGACTCAGTTCGGCACGACCATTTTAATTTCTCCGCTGGCCAAACGTCTTGTGCAGAGCTGCAGTCTCAGCAGTGGATGAATGTAATTCTTGCATTGCATTGAGTATACCAGAATTCAGTGAATCGTATTATTCATTTGTATCCAATAAATCACTAACTGTAAATTACTTCATGACCGATTCCAACAATTGCCAAAAGTGTCAGGAGTAAAAATGTAAATCAGTTTCTAAAATACTCACCAACAACTGTGCCACAATTAAAGTCACTTAAATAATTGTTTTCTCCATTTTGAAGCTCAGATCGAACTTCAGTGCATAACTTTGACCACATCGAGTTCCTCCAATGTGATCAGCTGTTTGCATATTTGCATTGAGCACATCAAAAGGTGTACCTAATAAAGTGGCCAGTAAAGATAAACATAATTGTTGGTAATTTAGCTCATTCTTTTATAATATTTTATCGCTCTACATGGGTTATCCAACAGGTGTTCTCTACCTGTTACATTTTATACTCACTTGAGGAGAAGGAATACAAAAAAACACACATTTAAACTCCCAAAAGAACACACTTGTTCATGTGTGCATGCATCAATCTAATAGCCTGCTGAGACAAATACCCTTTTCTAAATATAAAGCTATGCTATCATAGCAACATTAGTGCCAGAGAGGGACAACCTGCTGTGTGCTTCATTTAATGGCTCACAGAACCAGCTCTTAATTAGCTTTGTGCAACTGATAGAAATAGACCGGTCAGAGCGGGAAAGCGTTATACTTGATGATATTATACTAATACTTATTTGAAT
The DNA here is from genome assembly GCF_052040795.2 of Danio rerio. Taxonomy (NCBI): domain Eukaryota; kingdom Metazoa; phylum Chordata; class Actinopteri; order Cypriniformes; family Danionidae; genus Danio; species Danio rerio. Next base: position 35,940,258 of record NC_141031.1, read on the forward strand.
AGCGGAATAACTCAGGCTTGCGTTTTGATGATATTTGATGAAATGCACCGCCTCACTTCTTCAAATCCGTGGAATAAAGTTCTGAGGCGCATTTGTGACGTCCCTCTTCTGAAAAATTGAACAAGACATCTGTGAGTGTTCTATTAATATGCTGGCCAATTGTACCTGCCAACTAAAGCATATCGAATAATCAAACCGAAATGGACCCTTATCGCACCTGTGGCATTGTGGGTAATGAAACAGCACAAGCCAACTGTGCATGCATGTTTATGAGCATGCATGTCTCACCAGATGTTGTCTCAATTATAGGATCCATACAGAGAAGTGAGCTAATTGAGCAAAGAAGAAAGAAAAAGCAGACAGGGATACAAAGTGTAAGAGTCTTATAACTAATCGCTTCCGACATGAAGATATTTTAATATCACCAAAAAGTAATAACTTGCTTAATTTGCATCTAAATTGGAGGGTAATTGTTTGTGAGGCTTCATTTTCCAATACGCATACAAGAATGGTGTCATCTGCGACACACACACACTGATAAATGCATGTGGTTTGCATCTGTGCGTACGGGGTTACAGAAATGCGTACCGAATAATTTGAAACGCAATATGGGAATTATTTTTTATTTTTCACACCAAGTGCTTTCATGTAATTACCTTAAAGAGATTAATTAATACTATCCCAGTCGCTCACACATGTAATCGTGATCAAAACACAATCCTCATAATCTACTGCAACCGTCAAGGGACTATCCAAATAAATTTGCATGCTGTGGGAAAGCACATATTTGAGAGAATGTATTTGATGGAAAATTATTAGATTCAAATAATTACGCTGGGCATGACTGTCGATAACTAGATTTGCACTGCGAGGCAGACAACAAATCAAACAGTATTTTAATTTGCGACTTTTTATGCAGCAGAATGTTCTCGCTTAAAGGTCAAGCGTAATCTGTTTGTTTGAGCAATCTGATTGTGCTTAATGGAATAATAATATAGACAATAATATACATTTGGTGTGTAACTGCATGTTTGTTCAACCAATTGAGGATTGGAGAATGTAAAACTTTGAAAACAATCAGAATAAACTGGGTGTGTTTAAGAAATAGCTAAAATTAATAAAGTGAAATGAAGCATGGATGAAGGTGATGTGACCTACACTACTGTTAAAAATGTTGGTATTTTTTAAAATACATAAACACTTAGGACCCTATCATACACCCAGCGCAATAAGGCGCAAGATGTGTTTGCAGCAATGTGTCGCTACTCTCAGACAAGCACAACTTTTTTGGGTGTGCCGGTCTAGAAAAGAGGTGTGGCACGTTGTTGTTCTGAGGAACTAAAATAGACAGCTTTTCTTTATATCGAAATAAAATAGATTTTCTTTACATCAAAAAAAAAAAAAAAAAAAAAGCTGTCAATTTTAAAATACAATAAATATACAAAAGCCTACAATATTTTTTCATGTACTGTTTCCTATGTATTTTTAATCAAGTAAATGCAACTATGGTAAAGATATTGTATTAGACCATTGCTATGTTAGAATCACTGAACTAGAGATTTTTGATTGAATTAGTTTTTAATTCATCTTAAATTTATTTATAGGGCTGAACAATATATTGTTTTGGCATCGATATCGCAATGTGTATCCACAATAGTCACATTGCAGGATTAGACTATTTATTGAACATTTCAAGATAAAGATATTATTAAATATTATTAATATATTATTGTATAAGATTATTTATATAATGACTATCATGTTAGTTTAAGGATGATTGTTATTTTTTTTTCTATGTAAATACTCCTCAGAAAACCATAAAACACTGTTTATTTACGTTTTATTTTTACTCTGTTATATTTAAATATGCTGGTGATTTATGACATTTTATGCATTCTTCGTGGACAACCGGACACAGCCATTTGAATCATTTTGGCTAAAGACTTGCGGTCTCATTCACTTTTATAAATTTTTAGATGTTAAAAACAGCTTGTTTTGCAGCTTAATGTTGCAAACTGATATTTGCTTATTGTCATATATATATATATATATATATATATATATATATATATATATATATATATATATATATATATATATATATATATATATATATATATTTTTTTTTTTTTTATTTATTTTTTTTTTTGTGTGTGTGTGTGTGTGTGTATAGTCATGCAAGCACTTTATTGTAGAGCAAATAGTTTGACCGTTTTCTGCCATTTATTATTCCTAGTCATTTCTCCCATAGGCAGCTGAATCGGAAGTTTCAAAACAATTGCAAAATAGAGCGCACTTCCGCAATGAATAATAAAGTCAATACAAATGCACTGCATAGAAAAAGACATAATCACTTCAGTCAATCAATCATCAATAGAGTATTTCAGGCAAAATCTTGCAGTCCTCGAAGTAGATGTATTTTTGTAAATTGTATTTTTGTGTGTTAGGTGTCCTTTTTTTGGGAGGTAGGGGTCAGTTTTTATATCTATATAAGTTGTTTATTTATTTTTATTTGATTCTATACGTTTACCTTTATCTTAGTTATAAACTTAATGAATTAAGTATGTTTACTTGTTAACTAGCCCAAATAAAGGTTGTTTTATTTATAAAATTTATTTTTTGTTCTCAGGTAACATTTGTTATTTGGATGAGCTTGGTGAAAAAATTCAGATGACCTCTACACCTTTGCAAAGATGAAAAACATTATTGTGCAAAATGACCATACTTTTCTGAATACTAAATGTTAGCAGTCAAGTCTGAAAACTTAAAAGAAATGTAATGTGCACCTTCTCCAAAGCTGCTATGAAGCAATATTACTCGTAAAAAAAGTGCTAAACAAAGTAAAATATAGTTACAAATAATATATTATTGCATTATACACAATCTGACAAAAGTCTTGCCGCCTATCCAAGTTTTAGAGACAACAAACAACGTGACTTCTAGTTAATCATTTGGTATCAGAAGTGGCTTATATGCAAGGCTAAGGCCTCTAGATTATGTGTATTCTACTAAAATAAAATATGATCATGCGTGGATTTTTAATTATTTAATTAGGACAGTAAGGTCTGACTTTGCTTAGACAAAAGTCTTGTCACTTAACAGAAATAATGTACAGTATAGAATTTAAAGTCATGGTGAACTGGAAAACTAATTAATATTGTGTATGACTACTATGAGCTTGGACGACTGCATCCATACATCTCTGCAATGACTCAAATAACTTATTAATAAAGTCATCTGGAATGGCAAAGAAAGCATTCTTGCAGGACTCCCAGAGTTTATCAAGATTCTTTGGATTCATCTTCAATGCCTCCTCCATCTAACTACAGACATGCTCAATAATGTTCATGTCTGGTGACTGGGCTGGCCAATCTTGGAGCATCTTGACCTTTTTTGGTTTCAGGAATTTTGATGTAGTGGCTGAAGTATGAGGAGCGCTATCCTGCTGAAGAATTTGCTCTCTCCTGTGATTTGTAATGTAATGGGCAACTCAAACGTTTTAAGACCTCAAGCTGTTGATGTTGTCATCCACTCTGCAGATTTATCTTATGCCACCATACTGAATGTAACCCCAAACCATGATTAAACCACTGATTTCTGTGAGAATCTTGGGTCCATGCAGGTTACAATAGGTCTTCTGCAGTATTTGTGATGATTGGGATGATTGGGATGTAGTTTAATACATTCTTCATTGGAAAAAATCTACCTTCTGCCACTTTTCCAAATTATCAACTCGAAGTCAAGTTATTATTTGTTGCTCTTACAACTGAGATCGACGACAACAGTTTTTTTTTTTTTTTGTCAGGTAGCGTATATAATAGTTCAGTTGTTACTTAATAGTTTTAGTTGTATTGTCAGTGTACTACATATCAAACCTTAATAAAATCTCAGACATTTTATTTGTATTTCACTGAGAAACCTGAATGCCCATTCTTGTTTAGTTAAAATAAAGCTTAAAAAAAAAAAAAAAGACAGCTTTGCCAAATCTAAAAAAAATCCCCTCAGTTTATATTATTCATAATAAAGTAAAACTATATAACAGTGCTTATGGAAACAGAAGGCTGTAGTCTAGGTAAGTCCATTATGAAGTCAACAAGCTTGTTACCGCCACCTGACTGCCAACAGCAACATTAGCCTACATATGGTCCCGTCAGACCACCACACTGTCATCACTTACAAAAAAAAACACCGCCATCACAACAACAACAACAACAACAAAAAACACAACAAACACCAACATTAAATCCTCAGAGGAGCAACGCAAGGCCTCGTGGTTTTGTGTTTATGGGGGACGAGAACAGAGGATGCTGTGTCAGTTCCCCGGTGGAACGAGAGATCAGCGACAGCAGCAGATGGTGTGATTGTGCGGGAGGTGGAGGATATTTTCCACTTGTCTTCTTTTCCGAGGAAGCAGTCTGGGACGCGAGCCAAATTTGGGCAAAAAACGTGCCCTGCCGCCAGGGTTAGGGTGGCAGTATATGTTAGACATGTTACGCATCCAGCGCTAGTTAACAAAGTTTTAAATCACCGAACTGACACATGCCAATCATAAACATTTTAAAGCCTCAGAGTATGTTTGGATAAAAAAAGATGACCTTTGTGTTCTAGAAGACGTGATATATGTAGGAGTTATATGCTTTTTGCAGGAATAATTCATTTCACAATTCAGCAAGGATGCATTTAAGATATGGTTCATGCGAAAGTGAAAATGGGTTGGTAATTTACTCAACAAGAGGTCATCCAACATTTATGTGATTTGTTTTTCTTCAATAAAACATTTATTCAAAATATGAGAAGTTTCATGAGAAAATGAAGGCTGCAGGCGAGTATGACACCAACATATTTTGTTCTTTTTTACACCAATGATATTTACAGGGACGATTTATCGATGAATAGAATATAATGTTTGTTTCTTTGCGCAACACTCAAATAATTAACACAAAACTACTTCTCGTGGACGTACAAGAAGTAAGTGTTTCTGAAACGTACAACAAAATATATCCAACTTTTTTATCAGAGCGGGTCGGTCAGTATTTGAAAATTTTACCATGGGCCTGGGGGGGTTGGGGGTGTGATTGTACGTAAATTGCTAGACGACTATCAGCGTTTTCTCAGAGGATAACAAGCTGACAAAACATAGCTTTAACGCTGATACAAAATTAAGTTATTGTAGTTTAATTTTTGTAGAAATTTAAAAAGTACTGCAGTGTTTTGGTGTTCTGTGTTTGTGTAAAGTAATTAATCTCCCAAAATGTGTATATTCCATACAAAGTATGAAGCTGCTCCATCAGTTCTTCTCGCATGCGGTGCATTCGCAGCATTCTGAAATATGTTTTTAAGAAAGCTGCAAACGCGTCGCACTGCTTGAGAGCATCGCCCCCAATATGCGCAGGTCAGCCGTGCACCTCCATTGGAAATAATGAAGTTGTGAGGAGAAAAGACGTGATATGTGAAGCCGCCATCTCCAGCAGTTTATCTTCTTCATGAGCATATTTAAAGGTTCACGAAACCCTGGAGTTTTTTTTTTTTTTTGAGATTTTAACAGATTTGTTTGTGTTGTGCATCAGTTAAGACAATGTTAGCACCTGTTAGCTTTACTTGTGGGCAAAACTGGATAATTCTGAGCTTTTGTCAGTTAATTTCAGCTTCCGGGTTTAAAATGATTTTTGGGGTGAATCAAAATAGATGACGTAGCACAAAACTGCAAGTGCTAAGATGACGCATCAGTTTCTCATTATTATTCACAGCGGAGTTTTCTTATCCTATGAGAAGAGCCGGCTTCTTAATTACTCTTAATTACTTTCCGTAGGCAAGAAACAGACCTGCCAATGCCAAGCTCAGCTGTGAGATCCTTCCTTGATGACTTGGTGAAACCCATCCACGGACCCATGGCACACAGTAATTAGCTGTTCATGAAGGGTTGTATGTGTTTATTTCAATGATCCACGGGGTTTGTTGCATGTTTTTCCTCGCGATCCTGTCAGGGCTGTTACAACAAAGTTGTGTGTGTGCTGCAAGCAATTTTGTCAGGAGAGCAGTACAAGAATTGCAGAATGGCAGACGTTGTCTTTTATCAGGAGTTCGTTCACATTCAGAAACATCGTCGTGCTGCTGTGTTTGCCTAAATCCTCCAGATTACCGGCAGGGCTAATGGTTAAAATGAACAGGGCAGAGGCCTGCTGCACTGAGTCTGCATTCAGACCCGGTGATTGAGGGAAAAGTCCTCATTTAGTGTTTATTTAAACACGATTACCTTTATAATTGTACAAATTGTGTTTGTGTGTATGAAATTACAAATAACAAATGTAGCAGGGCATTAAATTACTGTTTATTTCTTTGCATTTTAACTTTGTAAACTATAAAATCATGGGTCTCCTCATGTTTTGTGTCTCATTTTGTGAGCCGACTGACATCAGTTGTTCGCTCCCTCCTTCTCCCCTGCTCTGCCGGCCACGCCCACTCCTGCCCTTTGCTTGCTAAGCTCTACGCCCATTATGATGCATCTTTTGAAAAAATTCTGAGGTAGACCTGAACTGAAAGTGGTGGGTGTTATGACCCTTTAATAGCTCATAGTAACATGCATGCTTGCAAGTTGGTTAATGCCCACTGGCTTCCTGGAAAAGCACACACTAGTGTCCTTTTTGCACATTCATTATACTATAATTAAACTAAGGCCCTGTCCACAAGAATACATGTATTTTCAAAACTGCACTTTTTTTTTCTACACAGCTTCGCTGTTTGTCCACACGAAAAGCAGGTGTCAGGTGACTAAACCCACATTTAAAAAAAAAAAAAAAAATCCGGCTGGGAAGAAGATTTTCTAAAATGGTCGGGTGGACACTATTTTCACCATCCTGCACATGTTGCATTCATCTGATTTGTTGACAAATGAGTTGCGGATCCATTCCTTGGCAGTTTGCAGGTCCTTCACTGGGCCTTTCCCCTTCGCAAAGAAACTTTCTAAAGATGTCTGTTTCTTACTTGTTTTGCTAGCTTGTGGGTTAAATTTTGGTGCTTAAGAGACCAAGATGAAGATGAGAGTATATGGTATTTTTTTAAATACAATATTTTTCAAAATAAAAGATCGTTCGACTCGGATAACAAATAAAAAAGATTTTTGAAAAAGATTTTTCAAAATAAAAGATCGTTCGACTCAGATAACGGAAATAATTAATGACTTCTTGCGTGGCCTGGTACCAATTGATACCAATACTGATAATAATTCGAAAAATTAAGAATCATGTGACGCCAGAGAATGGAGTCATGTAACGATGTAATCAAAACAAACATCACTGCAAAGCATTTCTAATGATACTCTAGTTAATGACAAGTACCAGAGCCAAAATCTGTCCTTAAAATGAACGGCTGGTACAACCACCAAGAAACTGTCAAACATCCTGTCAGTCAAAAACGCAAGGCATCTGCCGGCGATCACTGGCAAACAAGACAATTGTCAGAGCATTTTGTCAGCATGATCTAAACCACAAGTATTGTGTTATGTTACGAAAAAGTTGCCATCATTGGTTACAACTATCATTTCACACCAATATCCATGTTTTTTTTATTTAGTTTAAAATTTGAATTCACTTACTGCAAAATAAATGAAATGGATTCATCGTTATTATCCTTTTTTTAAATATATAGTAGTGCCAACACAAATCAAATCAAAACATCCATATTTGTTTTAAGGTCTTGTCAGTTTAAACTCCTGATATACAGTTTTTAAAGTGCAGAAACAAAGACAACCAGATTCACTCATTTTATTTGTAATGGGATTGGATAAACTGTAATGTGACTGTAAATGTGATTAATAATTTTACTTTAAAAAAGTAAGCACATTGCTTTAAAACCGAAAAGTTGACTTTACTTTCAAAAAGCAAGTAAACCCATTCTAATTTGAAATTTTTAAATTTAGTTAATTTTTGTAATTATGCACATAATTAGTTTTTTTTTAATAATTTTAAGATAATGGGTTTACTTAAAGTAAAATCAACTAATCGCTTTGCATTGTCCAATACAAAATTATTCATAAGCTCACAAAAACACCGACAAGGTCACATAATGTTGTTTATATCTGTGTATGTACAGTTATAAAAGAAACATCTCTTGAACATGAAGACAAACTACTAAAAAAACCTCAACCAGGCCTCATCCTGGATTATTCAAGTGACAATTAACAGATTGCTGTGCATTGAAGGATTATAAACACGCTTTGAAGTGCATTTAAAATCCTTTATCACATGACAAGCTGTTGATGATCATATATATCATTTTCCTTCAGCTTATCCCTTTATTAATCAGGGGTCGCCACAGCAGAATGAACTGCCAACTTATCCAGCATATGTTTTACACAGCAGATGCCCTTCCAGGCACAAACCATCACTTGGAATCACTTCACACACATTCTACGGACAATTTAGCTTACCCAATTCACCTGTAGCGTGAGTCTTTGGACTTGTGGGTGAAACCGGAGCACCCGGAGGAAACCCTTGCAAACACGAGGAGAACATGCAAACTCCACACAGAAATGTCAACTGACCCAGCCGAGACTGGAACCAGCAACCTTCTTGGCATGAGGCGACAGCGACATACCTACTACGCACCAATATTTGTTAAACAAACAAATTAAATTTAGTAACGTTTAACTTAATTTGTTTGTTTAAATTCAGCTGATATAAATTGTTTGCAGCCACAATCCAACTAACCTTTTTTTTTTTTTTTTTTTGTGTATCTGCTTGTGCGTATGCATGTGACTTCAATCCTCATTTCCCTCTTCCCAGAATCCCCCAGGACCTGCCATGTTCCTGTGTCGCCCTCCTTATGGGTGGACTCAGCCAAGGCCGACGGCAGGCCTGCAAACAGCCCTGACTTGCCAGTAGCAGCTGGCCTGAGTTCACATAGCAACATCATGACAACATTTTAGCCCATCCTGACAATGTGGTACCCTGCCAGAGCTAGTCTGCTTGTCATTGCAGTCGTCTGCTGTCTCTTGGCAGCTGGATCCTGCTGCTTTTAAAAGTATATAATGCAATAGACAGCTGCTGTGTACAGTATGACTCCACTTGAAACTCTTTTCCATCTAATCTTATTTGCTCAGATTTCAAGAAACCAAGATAGCGGTGCAGGAGTCTCAATTGATTCTTTGCACGATGGGTTTGTTAAGGGTTATTGAAAACTCAAACAAGTATATCAAGAACATTAGATAAGGAGGTCAAATATACCTGGAGAATTAGTTGACTTACTTATTGTTCCCGTGTTTGCTTGGGTTTACTCTCGGTGCTCCATTTTCCCGACAGTCTACAGACATGGCATAGCTGAATATGGTAAACAAAATTGGCCATAGCAAATGAAATGCAAGTGTATGAGTGTTTTCTAGTGCTGGGTTGCAGCTAAAAGGGCATCCACTGAATAAAATATATGCCAGAGTAATTGGTGGTTCATTCCACTGTGGTGAAGGAGAGTGACTAATTGTTTTTTTCAGGAAAAGTCAATTATGAAACCGTAAATTGCTGATGGCACTTGAGTAACATCCATATTCCAACACTTATCACTGCTGGTCAAACCTGTTACATCAATGGCAGACACTTTAAAATAATTTACAATTTTGTAATAGTATTACTTATATAAATGGATTTTCTTGCATCAAAACAAAGTGTTAGAATGTGATCTGTTTAATTCTATTTTTCTGAGCAAAACACAATCATACATCGGCACTGTAATTTACAGAAGGCCCCCATTAAAATGTCAAAGTCATTATTAGCGCTTCTCTGGATTTGCCATTAAAGGGGATAGTTCACCCCAAAATTTCCTCACTACTTAATTACACTCAAATGGTTCTAAACTTCTATGCATTTGTATCTTATTAAAAATATTCGGAAGAATGTTGAGGAAAAAAAGCATATAATAAAATCCAGAAGTCAACGGCTTTTTCCCCAACATTATTCAGCATATCGTCATTCATTTATTAATTTACCTTCAGCTTAGTCCTTGATTATCTGGGGTTGCCACAGTGGAATGAACCACCAACTATTCTGGAATATGTTTTATTCAACGAATGTCCATCCAGCCACAACTCAGTTCTGGGAAACATCCAAACTTGAATTGGGTTGGCTAAATCGTCAGTAGAGCATGTTTGTGAATGATAGTGTGTGGGTCTTTCCCAGTGATGGGTTGCAGTTGGAAGGGCATTCACTATGTAAAACATATGCTGGATAAGTTGGCGGTTCATTATGCTGTGGTGACCAATGAATAATAAGAGACTAATCCAAAAAGAAAATGAATGAATGAATGAATAATTAAATCATTACTCAATCATTACTCACAAAAGCAAACATTTGATTGGGTGTATGCATGTGAGCTCAATCATAATTACTATAGAAATCCTGAACTAACAGAAAACCCTTAAGAATAGATTACTTTTTCTGTAATGCTGCCTGGAGGGCAAAATAACAGACCAGTGTCTTCCAGTAGGATACTTAGAACTTAGAGTTCTCCTAACTCAGTATCGGCCATCAGGTCAGATGCTGAAATACAGTGTCAGTCTTCCTGACCTGTCTCCTGTTATACTCAGCAGCTCTTCAATGCACACACAGACGCAATAGATCACTGCATTATACAGCAAACCATATTACTGGCATGAAACTTAACAGGGATGTAACGAAGCCATGCAATTTCCAAAAAATAAAAGTACACTGCTGATACTCTGAATGTTGATTCTAATCAAGTGGCGTTTACTGTATGTTTCATTCAACTTGTGGGTAGTATTTTTTCCAAGCTATGTCTTTTTTCTGGCATTTCAAAATGCCACTTTTGTTTTCACTTTGTGCCAGTCTTTCAATCAATGTGTTAGTGGGACAGTAAGTGTGTGTGTGTGTGTGTCAAACATTTTGGTGAATAAGACCTACATTTGTTTGATTTGGTTAAAAAAAAAAGAGAAATTTATCACTTTTTCAATGACGAGGCTCCATTTAAATGGCATAAGATGCCATCGGACTGTAATGGTAAATGACTTGCAATTGTCTTTTCTTCATATTAGACACCATTTTTTATAAATAATCATTCCAGAAGGCGAGGCAGTGGCGCAGTAGGTAGTGCTGTCGCCTCACAACAAGAAGGTCGCTGTTTCGAACCTCGGCTCAGTTGGCATTTCTGTGTGGAGTTTGCATGTTCTCCCTGCTATCGCGTGGGTTTCCTCCAGGTGCTCCGGTTTCCCCCACAGTCCAAAAACATGCAGTACAGGTGAATTGGGTTGGCTAAATTATCTGTAGTGTATGAGTGTGTGTGAATGTTTCCCAGAGATAGGTTGTGGCTGGAAGGGCATCCGCTGTGTAAAAACTTGCTGGATAAGTTGGCGGTTCATTCCCCTATGGCAACCCCAGATTAATACAGGGACTAAACTGACAAGAAAATGATTGAATGAATATTCATTCCAGTAGGTGGCGCTGATCAACAGCAGTTTTAGTCCAAAAACTTTAGAAGCAAGTAAAATAGATTAAAATCATTGTGTGACTGTTTATACTCGTTTAGCTGCCAACCAGAAGTTTGAAGCATCCTCCTTATGCACACAGGCAAAGCATAATGGGTAATTTTGCATTCTAAGGAAAAAAAAAAAATATATATATATATATATATATATATATATAAAGCCACAGAAGGTTTAAGACCACTGAGAGACTGCAAGTTACAGTATTTATCTCTCCAAAAATAACCAGTCAAACACCTTGCCATGCTATAAAGATTTTTTTTTAAATAAATTGCACCTTGTTTTAAACAACTTTGGCTCCAATAGTAGACGATTTATGGTCATCAATGATCGGTTGGTCCTTGGTAGTTATTTCCTATCTAGAAAGAGTTTCACATTCTGCTGGTCATGTGATCTCACCATATCGCCTGAGTAAAATGCAAAATGCACCTCACGCAAGTGTACATAGCTTCAAACACAATTGTTAAATCTACTGCTATGGAATGCATCTTGTAAACTTGAAACATTGCATTACAATCTGTATAGATGCAAAATCGGTCAGATTGTAAGAAAATCTCTACTAGTCAGTTCGCCGGAGCAGTTCAGCTTCGCTTCTTGCCTGGTTATGACTGACAGCACCAATAACACAGAGAGTCAAGGCTCTGCCACACACCATTACGCCAAGGTTAGCCATCTCTCGCTCCTCTATCTCAGCCATCATTCATCACATTTCCCCTTCAAATGAAGAAAAAAATATCATTTGAATATTGTCTCAGAAACTTCCATTTCTCCCTCTTTTCTGTGGCAACGTAATGAGACGTAACACATTTCTTTGGTTCCACTTCTTTAATTCATTAGCCTGACCATTATTTGACGATTATCACAAAGTTAACATCAGAAACCAAACCCCTTCTTGATGACTTTTTAATGTTTTCCCTCTTATTTCCCCGTCTTATCAGCGATCAGTGGCTTTTAAGCGATGAATTAAGGCGTCACGCGGCGCGGACCATCAGCAATTAGAGCCGACGTCGCACTCAAAAGCTATTTCTGACATCTTTTTATTCCTTCCTCCTTTTATTTTCCGAGGAACTGTGACAGATATGACCCGTGTTTACCGTGTTATCATTTTTAATGAATTAGCGGGCTCACGCAAACGGCGGAAAGTGTAAACTTCAAACGAATCAGATCCAATTAAGGTGCTTAGCCATCTGTCAAAACAGTCACTTCCCTGAGTGACACTCATATTTTAATGAGTCGCATTATCTGTTAGGTATCATTACCGTGGATTCGCTCACACACCAACAACATCCACCCGGCCTGTTTCCTCCAATGCTAATTTGTGTACATAGAGATTCTCTGATGCAACATGGTGGTAACTTGCATTTATCAGAGGCACGGTACTTTGTGGATGTTTCCTGTAAGATCATTGAAGGTGGTGGACACAGTTATGTGGCTGTAAATCCATACGAAGGACAAAGACGCGCATCAATCCCTCACAGGCGGACAGACAGGGTGGTCCATCTGGCAAAAAACATCAAGCTCAAGTACAATCAGAGGGGACGGAGGCTCACGGGTTGCTTCAGGCTCTGGAACGCTGATTTTGTGCTTTATGGATTGATGAGGAGGCTTGATTAAAGCGATGGACGTCTGGCATGATCAGACATGTATAAACTAAGGGGTGTTGTACAAAATGTGCAATCTCTGGAGCGAAGCACGTGTGCATGTACATATTAGGCGAGATGTATTGACCCATCGGATCACTTAAGTACACGTTATGCTTTAAACCAAGATGGTAATGCATGGTAATGTGTTTGTAGTCAAATACACAATCATGTCAGCAACACAGACATCATTTATTGGTGAAAGTCATTAGAAGCGCTCTTACAAATACTGATGATACAAAGCAGAACATTTGTAAACATAAGGATTTAAAGGGCTTTCGAGGAATTCAATTGTTTTTGTTAAATCTTAAGTGCTATATGTTTGCTTTTGGAGTTAGCATTGAGAAGGATGAAAGTGGTCGTCAAGTGTTTCATCTTTTCATTGGTTGCTTTAAAGCAGGGGTGTCCAAACTCGGTCCTGGAGAGTTAAGCTCCAACTTCGTTAAACACACCTGCCAAGACATTTCTTGTATATCTAGCTTGATTAACTGGTTCAAGTGTGTTTGATTAGGGTTGGAGCTAAACTCTCCAGAACACTGACCTTTCAGGACCGAGTTTGGACACCCCTGCTTTAAAGGGCACCTATTTTACCCCTTTTTACAGTATATAAAATAATCCTTTGGTGTATCCAGAATGAGTTTGTTTAGTGTCAGCTCAAAATACCTATCAGATAATTTATTAAAACATCCAGAATATGCCCATTTTGGTGCCTGAATACATTTCAGCTGTTTTTTGTAGCCTGTGGCTTAAGATGCAAAGAGTTGCTTCTCCCCGCCCGCCGTTTCCATGTGCGAGTCTGTTTCTTATTATGCGTTACATCAGATAAACAGCACAGTGACATAGACAGACTCAGGTAAAGCTGAAATACAGCTCATTAGTCAAAAATATTTATTTCATGTATTTGTGGTGGAGTTTATTTAAGCCTTTTTAAAATGATGAGTCTCATACAAACATTGTTTGCAGTACACACACACACACACACACACACACACACACACACACACACACACAATGTATATGTATAGAGAACACATAAGAATTACATAATGATTTTACTGTCTTTATTACATACATGCTCTGTTTTATAAACATATACATTTATAAAACTCGAACAGTTGGAGCAGTTATTTTAATCCCAGTTTATTTGTAAAAAATGTTCCGTGGACATGTGTATGCATTTTATTATAGAAACATGGCACCTGTCAATCAATTTGGTGAATGGGGAATACTGCACTACTACATCACGTTGCAGTGGATCTCAAAATCACTGGGATTTGGGTCCTATTTTAACATCAGTTAAAACACTATACAGCGGACAGTTCTGTCCAAACAGCTTACAAAACTTGATTTTCATTATAGCTGCCCTTTAATTTTTTAGCAATTCATTACAGCCAAATATGTTTGGCAGTTATGAATAATCGATAAAGTATATATTTCAGTCAAATGTAATTGTCAACTTTTAACCCTGTAACAGTCACCCCACTTTTTGGATTTCACACTTGAACTCATATACGCATATTATATACAGTATAGTTAGTTAGTACAGTTTAATGTTTTCAAAAATTACTGAAAATTTATTTCATTATCCTTTATAATGTACATCTTTATCATCTAAATATTATAATCTAAACTACTGTGTTTTAACTATTTGCAACCCTGGAGATTTATATATCAAATCTATATTTTTGTGTTCTCCAGCCTCCAGCGCCTAGACTGCAGTCCTCCACAAGACAAGTTCGGGACTTGTAGAGCTGCACATCGATGGATTACTCTTCAGTGTTTGGACTCCTATCTAAACCGAACTGAGCTTAAACTCTGAAACTGAAATACACTGTTTCAATTCACTATAATTTTCTATTTGAAGCTGCTTTGACACAATCTACTTTGCAAAAGCACTATACAAATAAAGAAAGATGAAGAGAGATGAAGTAGAGTTTTGCTTAGTAAAGTGCATTGTTAAGCACTTCATTTGAACAACTTTTTTTAAAAGAATAATCAGTATTTTGATCCATCTAATTACAGATTTTCAAATAGTTGTCAATCAGCCAAATATTGTCCCATCCTAACAAAGTCAATTGAAAGTTTATTCAGCTTTCAAGTGTTGTGTCACTAGTTTTGTGGTCCAAGGTCAAATTTTTAAGCAATAATTAAAACAAGTACAATAATTAGACACGGTATGTCTTATCATAACTCTTGTGCCAGAAGAATGTTACTATTTATAATTTATTTAGACTGTTCATGAAGTGCTTAATGCACATTACCAATTATAAATATAGTTTTGATATAAGTATCCAGGCTCACAAACGGGTAAAACCCAGCAGTTAATATATATAAAAAAAAAATAATAAAATAAAACATATAAATATGAAACCTTTATCAAACAATTATTATTTAAGTGCATAAATTCTTTCAGAAAAATAATTAATCACATAGTTAGATTCACACTAAGTAATAGCTGTAGAACTGTTTTTATTTATTGTTTATTTCTTTCTATAAATGTATGCAAATAGCAGTTTGAATTTATCCAATTAGAAGTGTAAAAACTGTTGTTTTTATAATGTTAAATAAAATATAAATTAAAATGTATATACTATATTTAATATAATTTATTTTGTTTAGAGTGGGGTAAAAAATGGGTTGGATGAGAAATATATCCTCTGTCTTTTGGTACATCTGTGTCTGAGTGCTGCTGATTAATTATGTGAGTCTCTGGGCGTATTTGAGAATATAAATCTCTCTCTGCTCGTGTACCTTTCTTTTTCTTCCACCTTTTCTTCTCCTCCCTCTCTCCGGCTCTCTCTCTCCAGGGCTGTTGATGAACCTTCTCTATAGTGGTGCTTTATTCACAGTGACACCTGGCCCATCTGAAAATCAAACAACACAGTCTGCACTCAGTATCCAGGGCATTCAATTACCAGGGCTGTTGTTGTTAAAAAACAACAGCTCTCATATAGCTACTCTATAAACAACACGGCGGCACAAAAACACCAACAAATCCCCAAATGCAAGCATGTGCACCTGCCCTTTGTGACACAGCACTCCAAAATGCAATACACCTCCCTCTCTCTCTCCCTCCTTATATCCAGCGCTCTTCAAGGTGCGAGACTCGGGCCAAGTGGTGTTATTGCATTAATATTGCTAAGGTAAAGACACGGGTGATGTGACGCAGCACGTGTGACAGGCTCGAGCGGAGCGGGGGAACGCATGGTACGCGCGCTGAATGCAACGAGTCTGCGCAACAAACAACACTGGGGCTGAATGAGAAACAAGGCTGACCTGTCAAGGTCTAATGCGCAGGGGGAATATAATATATTTAGTGAAAAGACTGAGCGACAGAAAGAGAGAAGTGCTCTGAAATGTATCCTCAGACAAAAATAAGAAAAAGCACTGAAGTGTGAGGTGATTATCTGACAATCTGACACTAGTATATAGGGCTGGATCTTAAAGGGAATTACTGGCCATTGTCAGCAATGACCTGCAAACAAAAATCGGAGGCAATTGTGTATACATTGCTGGAATAAATCAGAATACCAACAAATGTTTTATTAATGTTTCAACGAATGCAGAGCGATATGAATGCACAATAGGACTGCGCCTCATGCATTTTTGCGACAAACCGTTCACTTGAGAAAATGTGGATATCAGTTTTATAGCTTCTGTCCAATTCTATGATTCTAAATACAGAACTAAATAAACAAATAGGCTCAATATATTTAAAGACAATCAAATTAGCCTGTGTTTTTAGTCAGAAATAAACTGCTTCAATGACTTGCTTGAATTGCTGGAATCAATATTTCATAATGAAACTCTTTCAATAACTAACCCATATTGACAATTTGTTTCATTACGGGATAAATCAGTGGTATTGAGTGGATCTCTTGGATGAATGATTCAGTTGACTCACTCCTAAATACTTTATTCAGAGACATCATTACTGTATGAATCAATGTTTTTGTATGAATCGCTTGAATAGATGGTTAAATAGCTCACTGGCTCACTGATTTTGCTGCCGGTTTGATCACATTGAATTATAAAGTGTTACTGAAAAGAACATTTATGCTCATCTATGAATACATACTTTTAAAACCATCTGATTATTGGGCTAGGGTATGGAAAACTGCCATACTCTGTCATAAAGAAACGCCACTCCAGATTCATTTATTTAAAATGATTAGCCAAATGTCAGATTATAATTCTGACACTAAATTTCCAGGCTTCTCCTTAGGTTTGGTTTTCGTTCACTTTCGCCCATTGGTAAAGTTTTTTTTTCCTTGCTACTGTTGCCACTGGCTTGCATAGTTTGGGAATTGTAGAGCTTAGCATCGATGGATTTGTCTTCAGTGTTTGGACTCCAAGCAGTGAATATTAAAACACATTGAACTGAACTGAGCTAATCTAAACTGAACTGAACTTAAACTCAGAAAACTGAACTACACGGTTTTAATTCACTTTAATTTTCTATGTGAAGCTGCTTTGGCACAATCTCCATTGTAAAAGCACTATACAAATAAAGATGAATTTAATTTAATTAAAAGTCAGTAAGGACTGAGTCAGTTATCATTTGCTATTTCGGTTCATCCATATCCTTTTCAAAATTAAACTGTATTTAAACTAAAACAAGCAATAAATATTTAAACAAATACAGCTTTTGCTTGAAAAAGCCATTAGGTTATTGGATATCAGACAAAATTAGTTGAAATCCATTGGTATTTCTGATATCAGCAAAAATTCAGTATTGTGCAAATCTATTGAACAAAGGACTGCCCATTGGCCTGGGTCCAGCGTGATAGATGCTCGGGACAGTAGACAGGATCGTTACAGGCCCAATTGGCAGCTTAATTTGCCTTTGATTATTTGTCAATTGTGTGCAAATACAGTCTTAAAATTGAGAAACAATTTGTGCTTTTAAGCCTTTAAATGCTACCTTCTTTTTGATGTCATAAACACTATATTGCTTTTCAGTTTCTCCTATCGGATAGGATGTTGTGACGCTGATTTTTTTTTTTTATAACCTGGTAACAATCAGCAATTCAGGATCGGTAGAGCTACACATCGATGAATTTGCTCTTCAGTGTTTGGACTCTCAGTAATGATTTTAAACCACACTGAACTGAGCTAAACTGAACTGAACTTAAACACTAACTGTGACCATTTATGTGAAGTTTCTTTAACACAATCTACATTGTAAAAGCGCTATACAAATAAAGCTGAATTGAATTGAATAGAACTGAACAATCAGTACAGCTAAGAGACGGCAACAAGGTGGCAACATTAAATTAAGAAGCTAAAAGAAAACGTCTGCCTTTTGTTAAATAATTTAGAACTGCAATAAAATGCCTGTTAATTTTTCATACTGCTCCTTTTGTTTGCATAGCACTTTAAATATTTTCACAATATACTCTAATTAGCATTTTTTAAATATAAATTCTAGATTCACACGTTATATTTGACAAATTATTGTAAATATGTTGCTAAAAATAGCTATTAACTTTTTATTAATTTTTTACAATTTTAAAGACGGTGAGTCAATGGGAATGACAGTAACATTACTTTTGGGTGAAACGCATAAGAAAATGCACAATATCAACAAGTGAGGGACAAAATGCCAAGACTAACTAAATGCAA
This sequence comes from Danio rerio, assembly GCF_052040795.2. Taxonomy (NCBI): domain Eukaryota; kingdom Metazoa; phylum Chordata; class Actinopteri; order Cypriniformes; family Danionidae; genus Danio; species Danio rerio. Next base: position 35,959,005 of record NC_141031.1, read on the forward strand.
TAAAGTGAGTTTATTTACAAAGACAGTTATAATAATAAGTGCAAAAATACGTATATACAAAGAACAATAAATATTTGCAAGATCACATTGAAAATTACAGACAATGAATGGGACACAAAATGTTTGAATAAATAGATAGGAGCGTTGAAGAGATGAGACACGGGCGGTGTCCAAACAATAGAAATAAATAAAACAAAAAAAATCTATTCTTCTATTGATGTTTTTCCAGAGAAAAATTTGGCAGGGTAACAAAAAAATCTGAACAACCGATAAGGCCAGTAGAAAAATCTTTAGTGTTGAACCCTGCTATTCAAAATCTGTGTCTGGGTTAAATGGTGGGATGCAGGGGCGGACTGGCCATTTGGCAATTCTGGCAAATGCCAGAAGGGCCGGACCATTTTTTAAATGTGGGCCGGTCAGCTATTTTTTTTTATATGTATTGTTTTTTTTAAATGTAGGCAGCTTTTATCTTGTGAGAGATGTGAATATTATGAAAATGATGGTGATAATAGTTAGAATAATAGTAAATGTTAAGCATTGGCCCAATCAGCAACAACCGACTGGTTTCGAGATGGGCCGACCCAATCTGAGGTTATGCAGACATAATCAAAATTTGGCAAGAGTGCAACACAAGCTAATTGTCAGAGATGGACCATAAAAAGGGAAAGGCAGTCAAGTCAGACATTGCCAATTACATAAAATTAACTGAACTAGTCTCGAAAGGGGGCAGTGCGGTGGCGCAGTAGGTAGTGCTGTCGCCTCACAGCAAGAAAGTCGCTGGTTTGAGCCTCATCTGGGTCAGTTGGTGTTTCTGTGTGGAGTTCGCATGGGTTTCCTTCTGGTTTCCTTCACAAGGCCAAACACATGCTATAGGTGAATTGGGTAGGCCAATTGGGAATTGGGTAACCCAGTAATGGGTTGCAGCTTTGAGGGCATCCGCTGTATAAAACATTTGCAGGATAAGTTGGCGAAATGGGTTGTTTTTGTTTCAGTCACATACATTAAATGTTTAAATATCTCTTAAATAGGTACTGCTTATATAATTTTACCATCTGTACACCAATATAAGTAGTAAATGTGCGTGTCCGTGGGTGGGGCTGTGTCGGTGTGGTAATGTGGGCTGGTGTGGCTACAATGCCAGGGCTGATTTTTAGTCCCAGTCCGCCCTTGGTGGGATGTCAAGTTACTTTCACTAGGTGATAACCTTTATTTTGATCATACATAGATTATACATCCATGATTATTTCCAAAATATAAACTTTCATCCCAGTACCTCTGTAATGATCTAAATGTTTCTAAATGTTTCAAGTAATGATTAAAAAAATTGCCAAAGCAAACTTTCATGAAACATCTGTCTGTTAAATAGCTTCTATCATTGGCAATGTAGAGGTCTTCCATCTCCCCCTTCTTGACTTGGACACTTTCTCCAGTTTATTTAAACATTTCAGTCTACTGAGGGCAGACAATTGCAAATAAAGGAGCTGTTTAAACAGTAGTAGAACATGAAGTGTAATAACTGAAAGCTACACTGACACATCCATGTTTAATACTGTAAAGTGGCTTGCTTTAAAGCAATCTACTGTACAATGTGACATCAATAATAAGTGACACGACTTGACTGGAGTGCCCAAATGCAGAGCTAGCTTGTGCAAACATCCACAGTAAATCACTGCTCGTTTCAATCTTCTTTTTATCCATAAATGAATAGCAAGAAAGAACTTGGCTTGAGGTACATTGGGGCCTTAACACAGAAATAATAATACTGTGCTGTTGAAAAGTCTCTCTCTACTTGACAACTGCTCTCTCTGTGTGTCAAATGCAGATCTAAATGTCTGCTATGATTGTACTTGTCGGAGGTTTAATATACACAGGTGAATCGTTGTCATTTAGGAATAAGATCAGGTGGGTGTTTGGATTAAGAAAGCAATCCTTTTAATGATTAATTGTGCTGTAATCCCAGTGCTTATTTTTGAAATGGAATTTGAGTTGGTTTTGGGGACAAGTATAAACTGTGCACATTCCTGTATTTATTTTCTCTATAATTGTGATTATTTCTATTATTAATAAGGATCTATTATAACAGATGGAGAAATGCAGACAACTGATGAAGGCAAAACGAAAAGTATTTACTACATTCAAAAAATGAGCTGAAACAACACGATTCCTGAGATTTTTTTGAGACAATTTGATTGTTTAAAATGTCCAATCCACTTAAATTTGCTATGTTAACTTCATTGATTTGTGATATGATAACATTAATGAATTGTGTGGAACCCAGCCTTTTTTTTTTACAGTGTATTTAAACTCCTATAGTATAATTTTATTTTTTATTTTATTTTATTTTTTTACAGCACATTTTACGTCACTATATGTACAACTTCAACCTGTGCCCTTTAGTGGTCTTTATGCATTTATCAACATTGTACAATGGCTAATAAGTATGTGTGTCAGGTTCTACGTGAATGCTAAGAAAAGCAAGAAAACATAATAAGAACAAAATAAATCAGAACACGAGAAAAAGTTTCTCAAGATGACAAAACCCAGCCTACATTTGAAACCCAAACAAATTTAGAAGTGCAGGGCGAAGCAGAAAAAGGAGAGCATGGGAGAGCAGCTGTCAGCAGACCAATGATGCAAACATCATGTCCCAGAAAACCATCTGAGAACAACGCAACAGCAACAGTTCTCCCCTCCAAAAAAGTCAACAAGAACTAAAAAAACTGACCCAATTTGTTGTATTATTATTATTATTATTAAGGGTCTGTGATATTTAGAATATTATAACTGTTGTTTTAACAAAATGCAACTTTATTATGTCTTCGAACATTAAAAAAAAAAAATGAAAAAAAAAATAACTTTAGACTTTAGAGTGCAAAAGTGTGATGAACCTGATTGGAATGTCCCTATAATGTCTCTATTACTAAACTTACAGTATGAAAGCAAGGATTACAATGAAAAGTCTGAGTAATATCACAAAAACATCATGGTCAGTGCTGTTTACCTTAATATCAGCACACAATTGCAAATGTGATATTGATTTAATTGAAGTTTAAACTTGGTGAATTGCATTTATAGACACAATGTTTCTTTTTAATCTGTTTCCCCAATGAAAATAGCAACAAACAAACCTGGAGAAGAACATTTGTGCATCTCAGAGCAGGTGCTTCATTCCTTTTCCATTTTTAAAAAATCCTTTGTGTCAATGTTGTAGTGATCCATTCATAAAGATCACTGTTCGTCTGACCAAATTTAAATTATGCATTTCAAATCAAATTTGCTCCAAGCTGGTTAACCCACAAATAATTCTGCTAGGCATCACAAAATCAAAAAAGCATACAATATCATTTCCTTTCACTCATTCATTTATGTTCCTTAGGCTTAATCCCTTAATCATCAGGGGTCACCGTCAACTACTCCAGCATTTTTTTTACGCACCTATAATCTCCTGCATTCACACATGCACTCATACACTACGGCCAATTTAGTTCATCCAATTCTCCTATATTGCATGTCTTTGGACTGTGGGGGAAACCAGAGCACCTGGAGGAACACAGGGAGAACATGCAAACTCCACACAGAAACGCCAACTGGTCCAGCCTGGGCTCAAACCAGTGACTTTCTTGCTATGGGGCAACTGTGCCAACCACCGATACACTTTCATGCAATCCAAAATGTTGAAATGGCTTAAAAATATCCAGCAAATGCACTTGTTTTAATGAGTACTGTCAATTCAGACATAGTTGTTTTGTTGCATACTGCGTGACCCTGGACCACAAAATCTGTGATAAGTGCTGTTTAAATGAAGCATTTTGTTGATATATGCTTTAGTATAATACAGTGCATCTGGAAAGTATTCAGTGCTTCACTTTTTTCCACATTTTTTATGTTAGAGCCTAATCCAAAATGGATTAAATTTATTTATTTCCTCAAAATTCAACACACAATACCCCATAATGACAATGTGATTTATTTATTTATTTTTTTAAATGTCGCAAATTCATTAAAAATAAAAACCTGAAAAATCACATGTACATAAAGTATTCACAGCCTTTGTCGTGAAGCTCCAAATTGAGCTCAGGTACATTCTGTATCCACTGATCATTCTAGAGATGTTTCAGCAGCTTAACTGGACTTCACATGTGGTTAATTCAGTTGATTGGACATGATATGAAAATGTATAAACCTGTCTATATAAGATTCCAGGGTTGACAGTGGATGTCAATACACAAATCAAGCATGAAGACAAGGGAACTGTCTGTAGCCCTCCGAGACAGGATTGTCTCGAGGCAGAAGGCTGGGGAAGGTTGCAAAAAAAATTCTGCTGCTCTTAAAGTTCCAATGAGCACAGTGGTATCCATCATCCTTAAGTGAAAGATGTTTGGAACCACCAGGACTCTTACTAGAGCTGGCCGGCCATCTAAGGTGAGTGATTAGGGTAGAAGCGCCTTTGTCAGGGAGGAGATCAATAACCTGATGGTCACTTTGTCTGAGCTCCAGCGTTCTTCTGTGGAGAGAGGAGAACCTTACAGAAGGGCAACCATCTGTGCAGCAATCCACCAATCAGGCTTTTATGGTAGAGTGGCCAGACGGAAGCCACTCCCTGCCGGGAATTTGCCAAAAGGCATCTGAAGGACTCTCAGAGCAAAATTCTCTGTTCTGATGAGACTAAAACTGAACTCTTTGGAGTGAATGGCAGGCATTACGTTTGGAGAAAACCAGGCACCACTCATCACCAGGTTAACACCATCCCTTCAAAGAATCATGGTGGTGGCAGCATCATGCTGTGGAGATGTTTTTCGGCAGCAGGAACTGGAAGACTAGTGAGGATAGAGGGAAAGATGAATGCAGCAATCTACATCCTGAATGAAAACCTGCTTCAAAGAGCTCTTGACCTCAGACTGGGGCGTAGGTTTATCTTCAAGTAGGACAATGACCCAAAGCACATCACCACAATATGAATGGAGCTGCTTCACAACAACTCTGTGAATGTCCTTGAGTGGCCCAGCCTGAGCCCAGACCTAAATCCTATTGAACATCTCTGGAGAGATCTGAAAATGGTTTTACACAGTCACTTCCCATCCAACCTAATAGAGCTTGAGAGGTAATGCAAAGAGAAATGGGCAAAAAATCCCAAAGACATGTGTGCCAAGCTTGTGGCATCATATTCAAAAAAGACTTGAGGCTGTAATTGCTGCCAAAGGCGCATCAACAAAGTATTGAGCAAAGGCTGTGAATACTTACATATATATATATATATATATATATATATATATATATATATATATATATATAAATATATATATATATATATATATATATATATATATATATATATATATATATATATATATATATATATATATATATATATATATATATATATATATATATATATAAATATATATATATACATATATATATATATTTGCAACAATTTCAAAAACTGTCACATTGTCATTATGGGGTATTGTGTGTTAATCTATTGTGGAATAAGGCTGTAACAAAGAAAATATTTGGAAAAAAGTGAAGCACTATGAATACTTTCCTGATGCACTGTATATGGCTGAGGTACAATTATTGGAAAATCTGAATTCTGAAGGTTAAAAAAAATGCAAATATATTTAACTAAATATGCAGAAAAATCACCTTTAAAGTTGTCTAAATGAAGTGCTTAGCAATGCACAATACTGATAAAACTTTATGTATTTACAGTATGAGATGTACAAAATATTTTCATGAAACATTGTTTGCTTTATATTCAATTTTTTTTTGGCAAAATAAAAAATAAACTGACAGTAACTTGCTTCATTTCTGAATGAATCAGCTGTTTTGAATGAATCGTTTAAATGAATTGCCATTAATAATGTTACTACTACCTATTGACTAATCACCTATTGGCAATAGTAGTGCCATATTTGTCCAAGGCAAGACCAACCCAACCTTAAAACTAAAGACCATCTTTTACAATCCAATCAACTTGAAGTGAGCTAAATCTGTCCTGCCTAAATATACTCTTCATAAACAGGTCAAGTTATAGAAGTTACATGCATTCTGAATAGAGTTTTATGGTAACCTTAATCCACCTGTTCTTATCTTCCATCCCAAATAAACCTCTCCAGAACGCATTACTCCCATCATCCAGCGCACTGGCCGAAAAAAGCAGGAAGACTTGCTTTTTATACACAACCACAACCCTCTCCTTATTAGGCATTAGCGTCTGTTTCTTCTGCCATGTATAGAACCTTGATGAGCCATGTTTATTCATAGACTAACCTTTTTAAATAATTCTGAGAGCTCTCCGACAAAGGCCTCCACAGCATACTTAATACCTCATCTAGGTTTCATTATTCAGCGCTTATACTCTCTCCGCCGGCCCACTTGAGATGCAGAGCATGAATTATGCTGGTCTCCTCTCCTCTCTCCCAGTACAAGCATCTCCTCTCGCTCTCCTTTCCTCTCATTCCCTCTCTCAGCAGCCTTATCCCACAGGACAGAGAGGCTTACTGATTACTGCAGTAATATCACCACTCGCTACACTTCATTCGCCTCTCTCACTCTCACTTTCACTCTGCTTTATTGGAATGACAAATAACGCTACATTTGTATACCCAAAGCAGCGGCAGGTAAGCTGAGCTGCTCACGGCAATATAAAAAAAAGAGGCGAACTGGCATGAAATATACATGTAATAATGAAATACGAAACAACATAACTTTCTGTTAAAAATGCCTAATATATTTTATCAAATGCTGAAAATAAATGTAGCATTTTATTAAATATGTGGATTTTTATTTTTTATGTTTTGTCAGAAACACTATGAGATGTAAATATTTTTTTAATCTAGATAAAAGGCAAAAAATCCCGCGATTTAAAACATAGTACATTAGATAATTCCATTTGCTCTTTAAATGTATGGTTCCCACAAAATTGAAAATGTACTCACTATTTATTTACCTTCAAGTGGTTCAAACCATTATGAGTTTCTTTATTCTGTTGAACATAATAATATGATAGTTTGAAAAAAGCTGGAAATCTGTAACCACTGACTTCCATAGTAGAAAAACAAGTACTATAGATTTTAGTGGTCACAAGTTACCTGCTTTCTTTGAAATACCTTCTGTTGTGTTTAACAGAAGAAATAAACTCATGAAGGGTTTGGAACGAGTAGGGTGGATAAAGATGTTAGAACTTTCATTTTTGGATAAACTACGTCTTTAAATGGTAATTTTAGTAAAAAAAAAAAATAATAAAAAAAAAACTTTTTTTTTACAGTTTTGACTAAACCTAAACATATGTTTAAATATAGTAAAATTAGTTTGACTTTCAATTCAATTCATTCATTCATTCATTCATTCATTCATTCATTCATTTTCAGGTCCAATTCAATTCAAATTTATGTAGATATTTCTACAACAGTTCTGCCTGGTTCTCAAATCTGATCATCTGATATAACTAAGTAATATCAGCACTGGTACAGCCTCTTCACCCTTGTGTATTACTCCACCCACACGAGTGGCAAGCAGAGGACTACAGTTTGACAAGTATTGCAGCTGTTGGACAACATAATGTACTTTTCATGCTATCGAGAATGTAGTTGTTTAGACTGTAACTCTGAAGTTTATTTATAAGGATAGTGCCTATTTTAAATATTTATAATTTCGGAGATTCAGCGCATTGGTGGCCGGCCACCCTACCATACTGAGAAGAGCAAAGACAATTGACGTTCCACCAACAAGATGGCAACAGAGACCGCATAATAAGTCCTAAGGGGAAAAAAAAAAAACTGCACTGTCAGTAAACATACATTTCAAACTACAGCTGAAAAAAAACATTACAGAACAGGTAAGGAACGTTCTAAGTCGATCACTCTCCTTTGTATTTTGTAGTGCTGTTTTTCTACTATAGCAATCTGGTTGCGTTTGTTTTGCTCTTTTTCAGAATTAATTATTGTGATCTACCAATTGCGACAGAGAAATACTGGGAAATCTGTGCATACTGATGGCATTTTATACTGTTCAGCCTTATAATCATAAAATGTAAGCAAAATCACCTGTTTTTCATAATTTTAGACATTACACTAGAGAATCATTCAAATACTAGCTCTAAAGTGAAGTTAATAAAGTAGCAAATGTTTCTGCTAATCTGACATTAGCTGCAGATGTAAATGAATGGCAGTGTTTGATTTCCTTTTTTTATATATACATGATTATGCTGTCGAATTGTTGTATAACCCAGCATCACACTCGTAGCAATTCGATATGTATATCATCAGTGGTGGGACACTATAAGGCATTTGGCTTGAGGTCTTGAGCAAACCAACCAGTGTTGATATACAGCCATATCACACTGCTACTCAAGTAATATTGCTCACATGTGTATGAGTAAAAGTTGACAAAAACCATTTTTGGGGTAAAAAATCCCTTTAAGCATAAAAAAAGTGTTAAGCTAAAACACTGTATAACCTATTTCATAAAAGAATTTATAAAAAAAAAATTATAATTATTAGTTTAAACTTTTATTCATGCTAATTGTAGTTGTTTAACCCTAACAAAAACCTGAAAAACATTGTGTTACACCCAATTTCTTTCCTTCATCCTATTCCCAGTTTATCAGGAGCCACATTGCTATGCTTTAGCGATGGATGCCATTCTGCCGCAACCCTGCACTGAGGGTTATACTTTCAGTGCTGGGTTGTAGCAGGAAGGGCATCCACCAGTAAAACATACCTATGTGAAAAAACCCCACACACACTCTGCATTCACACATTATGGCTAATTTACTTTATCCAGTTCACTTATACCACATCTTTGGACTGCGGGGGAAACAGGAGCACCCGGAGGAAACCCACACGAACAATGGGAAAACATGAAAACTCCACACAGAAATGCTTCATGGTCGGCTGGGACTCAAACCAAAAACTAACTGTAATAGATTGTTATGCATCATTATATATTTATATTTTGTTGTTCAAAAAAGTAAAACAAATGCAATTTTAGCAAGTCTTTACTGAGTGATAGTCTTTTAATCTAGTGAAAACCATTCAAACAACCTTCAAACAGTGACCTGCAACTACATAACATGCTAGAAATTTCAGCTTTAGTTTTGTCTAAATCTAGTTCACTTCAGATGCTGAAGGACAATAGAAACTCAAACTATAAGGAAGAATTGCCCTTTAATTAATGTACTATTTTTAATTCCATTACTGCTTAAATCTTATCTAGAAATATGAAAGCAATGTCATTCACATAGCATCAAAACCAGATGACTGCCTGGCTTCCGTCTGAATGACAAACAGCCTTGAAAAATAATTATTCCCATGGATGTTAACGATGATACCAGCCTCCCAGAGACAAACACAAATATGTGCATTATTATGTTCATCTTAGTTATCCATTAGAGGATTTTCAGGTATTAGAAAATGTGATAATTGACCATTTAAGGGTCCTTGAAACATCTCTCATTAGCATATTAATTGGCGCCTGATTTCTCTGAATGGCAATGACAATTCCTTCAAGAGTGGAGATACGGTAAACACCTTTTTTTTTTCACCATGCAGAGCGATATCTGAAACACGCTTTGATGTTTCACTTGCCATCAGAGTAAATGAATTAATTAAAAACATAATTTGCCTCCTTGTTTGGATGCACTTATCTTAAAATGCATCCCTGCGAATTTGAAAGATACAGGCAACAGATGAAAAATAAGCAAATAAATGAATAAAAAATGGACAACGTGAGTTAGAAAGACTCGCTAATTTAAGAACTCCCTTAACCGTTTTGCTGCTGTCAGAACACATAAAATCTTTCAGTTTTAAATAAAAAAAAGCACCGAGGCCCCTCGCAGTTTCTGTCCGCGCACATGACTCCGGTTATTCGTTTCTTTTCCCTCTCATTCTTCCCAAAGATGAGACTGTCACTTCCTTTCTGCTCAATATCAATCCCCTTCTCACACAATTTCTCCTGTAACTCCAGGGGGTTGATGCTGCAACGCCTCTGCTGCATGCACATTTTCCAGCCAAAAGCGCTTGAAAACACTTACGCCAAATAGCGTTTGAATGTGTGTACACCCACACTACTTTTGTTCATTTGTCATCGGCTGTGGCACTGGCCCTTCTTCTCCTAGTAAACAATATACAGTAGCTGATTTCAAAGAAAGAAGGGGTTGTCATTTCTAATTGGGATAACAGCTATTGGGCTAACTAAAGGGTTGATCAATGAGGCATAACTCTTTACTTGTGTTTGGCTATTTTCAAACTAGTGTGCTGAGCAGCAAGCTACACATATAATCAAGAAGTTAAATGTGATTTCTTCTTTATTTATGGTATTTTTATATGTAGACTATATCAAATTTTCTTGTTATGATTATGCAATGATTATTACGGTATTGACTTACACTGCCAAAAGGTTACTTTAAAAGGTAGCATGTTCATGTACTTTAAAAATGTAACATTTTCAGTAGGGGTGTCAAAATTAATTGTTTTTTTGATGCATCGCAATGCAGACATGGACAATTCGGTATTGGTTCAGTAATAATCATAACCAGTTATTTTATACTGACATCATTTATCTCATGTGTGCTATGTCGCCGTAGCTTACTATGGAGAAGGAGGCGAGTGGAGTATTTACAACGCTCCAACTACTTAAAAACGCAGAAACTGTGCACAATTTCACTGCAAGTGGGTTTGCTGGACAGTCTTTCACTGACACTTACAGCAGAAGCCTGCATTTTATTGTGATTAAGAAAATGAAAGTAAACTCCATTTCTCTCTCACTGTGGCTCTTTGACCTGCTGGTATGATTTTTTCTCTCCTCTTGGCTGTTACAGTGATACTACTGGATACAGACATGAGTGTGTGTCTGCAGAGTGAATTTTCTCCACCGCGTCTATCGTGGATCAGCTGTGTTCAACAATGCTATTTATCAGTGTCACATGACAGTGAACAGCCATGCAGCCCTTTCTGTTGAGCATGAGACTAATCACAGGGGTGTTTAAGAAAAAAAACTTAAAGCACAGTTTGTTTCATATTTTTTATTCTATTGTATTTATTTCTCTTTCCTTTGCAGGGTGGAAAATAACTGTATATGCAGTTAAAGTCTGAATTATTAGCTCTCCTGAATATTAGCAACCCTTTTCCCCCAATTTGTTTAATAGAAAGAAGATTTTTTCTTCAACTTATTTCTGAACATAGTTCGGATATCTCATTTTTAATTACTGATTTCTTTTATCTTTGCTATGATACATAATATTTTATTCGATATTTTTCAAAATACAAGCATTCAGATTAAAGTGCAATTTAAAGGCTTAATTGGGGTAATTAGGCAAGTCATTGTATAATAGTAGTTTCTTCTGCAGACAATCAAAAATATATTGCTTAAGGGGGCTAATAATATTGACCTTATAATAGGTTTCAAAATATTTAAACCTGTTTTTATTCTAGCCAAAATAAAACAAATAAGCCTCTCCAGAAGAAAAAAAAATATTTGAGAAAATACGGTTAAAATTCCTTGTCCTGTTTATTAAAAAAACAATTATTAATTAATTATTAATTATCTATTAATTTTGACCTCAACTGATAATCCTTTTGAAAAACTGTGATTACAGTTATGACCAAAATAATTGTGATTATGATTTTTCACAAAATCGAGCAGCCCTACCCATGGCAACTTTAATTTAAAATAGTTTGGTTTTTATTTATCTTTAGCCCACGGCTCTCAATAATATTTGGTTTTTAGCCTTTTATATGAAAAAGCTTGGGCACTCCTGATCTAAATAACACAGTTTTTTTTTTTTTGTTTTTTTTTTAGAAACAATGTAGCTTTTTTAAGTTTTCATTGTGAGCTTAGTTTAATTAACTAGTGTTAACTCTTGGCACCTTATTGCACAGCACTAATATACAATAAGACATATATAATAATAGTTAAATATTTATTTAATTATAGCTCAGTATGCATTAGGTTAACAAGTAAAATGTTGATTGAACTTCTAAGCTAACCAATTAAACTTCCAAAAATGTAGCACTGTTATGAACAATTCTAATTGTCTTAAAAGTGCTTTAAAACATTGAATAATACATAATTATTCACAGTATTTCAAAGTGCTAAACTAGCCAGCACAAAAACACAGTATCTTTTATTGGTATTGGTAGAAAAAAAAAAAATCCAGATATAATTTTTGTCAAAAGCCCACCCGCCTCCTTTACTTTGTTGTACCCCTCCTCACAATTCGACAGATCCCACTGCTAAACAATATTTTCCGGGTTTCCAGATATTGACCACGGCTCTGTGCAAAGTCAGAAAACAGCAGAGACACATCTCCGCTGATGCCATAATTTGTCAGAATAATTTATTGAGTTTCTGCGGCTCTGCAAGGCGTTTTGATAAATGGTACAAGTCACACTGAACTGTTATCAAAAGAGAGGGAGAGCGAGCGCCGGGTAGGACGAGTGGGAGAGAGATAGATAAGAGAGAAAGAGAGAGAGAGCGAGTGGTATACGGGCGAAGGAAAATTGCAGCAAAACATTTCCATGCCATCATCCAATCTGTTCTGGGAGATGGGGAGATGACAGCTCTGAATCCGAGCAGGTGTCTCTTCTACCTTCCATTACCTCCGCTATGTATGAATTAGATTTATACAAAATCTCATAAAAAGCAGCCCCCACATTTTTACCTTCAAAATCTCTCCCCATATCCCTTTTTGCACATTATTTGCTATGCTGCAGAGATTGGACGGCTACTACGGTAAATAGCAGAAGCGCACTGGAGGGGCCTGGTGCGGGCAGCTGGAGAAATAAAGCATGATTTACAGAGCAAGGCCGAGGCTTGAAGTGCAGCAGACTATTGAGTGAATAAACCGCCATTGGGTGAATAAACCCAATACGTTCCTAAACATGTGACGGGAGCAGACGCTTACAATCCCGCCAATCGGCCGGCACAAGCTCCCCCGCTCTTGCTCTCGGTGATATTTAGTTCATAAATCCCCCTAGCTCTCCTGTTCTGAAAGCAGACGCGGACAGGTTTTAATTCCGTCATATTTTCTGCTGAGTTTGAAGGGGATTACGCCGTCTGCTCTCCAAGGTGTGACACGTTCTTTCTACCTTGATAAATACACCTCCTCTGACCATGTCTTTTCATGTCTGATATTAGCTTCGTTCCTAAACCTAGTGAGCTCCCTTAATACTTACTGCCCAAACACACAGCTCCCTTTAAATAATGTGCCAACCATAACTGAACCCTATGAGTGAGTGATTTGTTGTTGTTGTTCATTTTTACAGGCAGAAATCTCATGCAAAGCACATGAAATATGTGACATTTTTTTAATGACATTGGATTTCGGATGTTGTTAATGGCTCGGCATTAAAATAAAAACCATGACATACACAATTTGATAATTTTCAAGGATAAACACATTGCTAAATTCCAAAATATTAGGATCTCAATGTTGCATTTTATAAATTTCAATAGTCACTGCATATGGCTTATACATATTGTATTAAAAAGGG